>NC_053023.1:51826243-51948161 GCF_003073215.2 Triticum urartu
TTTACTGTGATAAGAGGGCAGCTGTTCAGAGAAAGTGTGACTGGAGTCGGTCAGAAGTGCATAACACCAGAAGAAGGTCGAATGATCCTCAATGACATCCACTCGGGGACCTATGGTCACCATGCGTCCTCTCGGCCCATCGTGGCTAAAGCATAACGAGCTGGATTCTATTGGCCACGAGCAAATGAGATGGCGAAAGATATAGTCGACAAATGTGAAGGCTGTCAATTTTACTCTGATATGTCTCACAAGCCAGCGTCAGCCCTGAAGACCATCCCCCTCGTCTGGCCCTTCGCTGTTTGGGGACTAGATATGGTTGGACCGCTGAGGACCGGCAGAAGCAGCTTCACTCACGTGCTCGTTGCAGTCGACAAGTTTACCAAATGGATCGAAGCCAAACCCATCAAGAACCTTGACGCTAGCACCGCTGTCAGTTTTATCAGAGAATTGACGTTCCGATATGGAGTCCCACACAGCATCATCACAGACAACGGATCGAACTTCGATTCCGATGAGTTCAGAATTTTCTGCGCCTCTCAGGGCACTCGAGTCGACTATGCTTCTGTTGCTCACCCGCAATCGAACGGACAAGCAGAAAGAGCCAATGGCATAATTCTCAAAGGACTGAAGCCCCGACTGATGCGTGATCTCAAACACGCAGCAGGTGCTTGGGTTGATGAACTTCCGTCGGTTCTGTGGGGTTTAAGGACAAATCCTAATCGGTTGACTGGAAGAACTCCTTTCTTCTTAGTCTATGGAGACGAAGCTATTCTGCCAAGTGACTTGCTCCACAACGCACCCCGAGTTGAACTCTTCTCTAAAGCAGAAGCAGAGCAGGCCCGGCAAGATTCAGTCGATCTCTTAGAGGAGGAAAGAGAGATGGCCTTGATCCGCTCGACCATTTATCAGCAAGATTTGCGTCGATTCCACGCCAGGAATGTGAGGGGTCGGGCCTTTCAAGAAGGAGACTTGGTTCTTCGAGTGGATCAACAGAAACCACACAAGCTCACTCCAACTTGGGAAGGCCCCTTCATCGTCACCAAAGTTCTCCACAACGGAGCATACCATCTTTACAGTATCGAGCATCAGAAAGACGAGCCACGGGCTTGGAACGCGGAGCTGCTCCGCCCCTTTTATACTTAAACACTCATTCGAATAAAATGTAATAAGCGACACCTTTTGTAATTCGTTTATCAAAGACAAGAGCTTACGGTTCTCTCATTCGATTGTGTTGTTCTTATTTACTCCTGAAATGCCCCAGTGGGTGGGCTTAGTCGCGAATCCATTCCACGTAAGTTCGAAAAAATCCTACCGAGTGAAGAGAAATCCTTCCACTCGGGGGCTTAGCTGCAGTCGAGCACTCGCCTAAGTTCTCTAACTAAGAGGCTTAACGGCAGTCCAGCACTCGCCTAAGTTTGGAAAAATCCTACCGAGTGGAGAGCAATCCTCCCACTCGGGGGCTTAGCTGCAGTCGAGCACTCGCCTAAGTTCTCTCACTAAGAGGCTTAACGGCAGTCCAGCACTCGCCTAAGTTTGATAAAATCCTACCGAATGGAGAGCAGTCCTCCCACTCGGGGGCTTAGCTGCAGTCGAGCACTCGCCTAAGTTCTCTCAATAAGAGGCTTAACGGCAGTCCAGCACTCGCCTAAGTTTGGAAAAATCCTACCGAGTGAAGAGCAATCCTTCCACTCGGGGGCTTAGCTGCAGTCAAGCACTCGCCTAAGTTCCCTCACTAAGAGGCTTAACAGCAGTCCAGCACTCTCCTAAGTTTGAAAAAATCCTACCGAGTGGAGAGCAGTCCTCCCACTCGGGGGGCTTAGCTGCAGTCGAGCACTCGCCTAAGTTCTCTCACTAAGAGGCTTAACGACAGTCCAACACTCGCCTAAGTTTGAAAAAATCCTACCGAGTGAAGAGCAATCCTTCCACTCGGGGGCTTAGCTGCAGTCGAGCACTCGCCTAAGTTCTCTCACTAAGAGGCTTAACGGCAGTCCAGCACTCGCCTAAGTTTGAAAAACTCCTACCGAGTGGAGAGCAGTCCTCCCACTCGGGGGCTTAGCTGCGGCCGAGCACTCGCCTAAGTTCTCTCAATAAGAGGCTTAACGGCAGTCCAGCACTCACCTAAGTTTGGAAAAATCCTACCGAGCGGAGAGCAGTCCTCCCACTCGGGGGCTTAGCTGCAGTCGAGCACTCGCCTAAGTTCTCTCACTAAGAGGCTTAACAACAGTCCAGCACTCGCCTAAGTTTGAAAAAATCCTACCGAGTGGAGAGCAGTCCGCCCACTTGGGGGCTTAGCTGCAGTCGAGCACTCGCCTAAGTTCTCTCACTAAGAGGCTTAACGGCAGTCCAGCACTCGCCTAAGTTTGGAAAAATCCTACCGAGTGGAGAGCAATCCTCCCACTCGGGGGCTTAGCTGCAGTCCAGTACTCGCCTAAGTTTGAGACCCATCCCTATCCGCAAGGATGATGAGGTGCAGGTCGACTACAACCTTCTTCTTCGGAGCTGCGGCACTAATACAATGTCCGCTCCATCCCTATTCGCAAGGACGACCAGGTGCAGGTCGATTGCCACCTTCTCCTTCGGAGCTGCGGCACAAATACAACGTCCGCTCCATCCCTATCCGCAAGGACGAAGAGGTGGAGCAAGCAAAGTCCATCCGAAGGCAAACACAAGCACATTCGGAGATAAACCAAATTCAGATAAATACTAAAAGGTTCCAAGCAGCGAATCAAAAGTACTCGGGCACCAAGCCCTAAGGAGTTTAACGGTTACAGAAACCACTCGGCATTCTGAGGCAAATTTAAAGTGTATCCAAGTTTCATAAGATTGTTCACTCAGCCGGAGGAGGACTGGCAGGCTCCACGAATGAGTCTAGATCAATCCCATCAGCGATCCGAGTGGCGGCAGCAATGAAAGTCTCCATGAAGGACTGGAAGTCGTGCTTTTTGGTGTTAGCGACTTTGATCGCAGCCAGCTTGTCTTCACGAACCTCCTTGCAATGGACTCGCACCAGGGACAGCGCCACGTCAGCACCACACCGAGCGGAGGATTTCTTCCATTCTTGCACTCGGTCAGGGATCTCGTTCAGTCGAGTCATCAGAGATTCCAGATCATTCTGAAGCATCGCCTCCGGCCAAAGCGTCGAGTCGATTCGAGAGACAACCTCCTTCAGGCGTGCGAGGTAGCTTGTGGCGCTGGCGATACGGGACTCCAGTCGGAGCACGTTCATCGCAGTTTTGTCGCAGACCGGGGAAGCGATAGGGTCCAGACCCGTCTCGACCCTCCTAGTTTCTTCGTCAAAGTCTTGACAAAGTTCTGCAGCCAAAAGTCAGTTCAATCAACCGAGCAAAATCCGATGGCAAACATCAACACACTCGGATTAAAAGAAATACCTCCCAGCACGAGATAAAGCTTCTTGGCGAGGGTCCTCAGATAAGCTTCTATGTCGTTCTTCTTGCGGATCGCAGACTCCAACTTTTCGTTCAGGGTGACCTTATCCTTCTTCAGGCTGGTCACTTCGCGGTTAGCTTCATTAAGACAAGATGTCAGTCTAGTCCCCTCTCCTTCAAGCGTTCCGACTGAAGCAAGCTTCTTCTCTGCGAGAGCGGTTTTGTCTTGGGCTGCTTTTTGCACGGCGGCGAGGTCCGAGTCCTTCTTGTCCAGAGCCAACTTCATTTTCTCTGCAAAAGAAATAATCGAATCAAAAAAGAGATCAAAGAGATATATTGAAATTCAGTCAGCAATCAGTTACCTTCCATACCAGCGGCCTCGTCTTGAGCTTTTTTCAGATTTTGCTGAGCCAATTCCAAGTCTAAGTTGAGTTGCCTCTGCTTCTCTTCGAGTTCGGCAAACTTGGAGATCAGAGTACAAGACTTCTGCAGGAGGCAAGAGACAGGTCAATCGATAGGTTCGAAAGCAGTTCATTTCCGAATGAATAAAATCTAAAGAAGTGGACAACAAGCTGTTCAGACCCCAGTCGACTGCCAGCAGTCGACCGCGGTCTCGGGGACTACACCTAGTGGGTGCACTTGGCGTGCCCCCACCGGTTCTGATCCCACTCGCTCGGCCCGCCGGAGTCGAGTGCAAGGAGTAAAAAAAAGAGAGAGAGAAAGAACAATTGCGCCGTCAAGAAAAGAAGAACTCAAACCACAGTCGACTGCCAGCAGTCGACCGCGGTCTCGGGGACTAAACCCAGTGGGTGCACTTGGCGTTCCCCCACTGGTTCTGATCCCACTCACCCAGACCGAGTGGAAGAGCGAAACTACCAAAAATGACAGCAACACCCAGTGGGTGCTCTAATTCAACGCGAACAACAGGAGATTGTGCAGAAGAAGATTTTTCGAGAACAAAAACAGTCGGAAAGTCTACTCACCTCGACGTTGGCCCGAAGAGCGGCACTAGCGTCGTAGGCAGCCTGACTGCTCTCGTGCACTATCTTCACCCACTCCATCATCATATCATCCTGTTGGATGGCTTCCGCAGCTGCTTCCGACTGGTTGTCTGGGACGGGGTAGCTGGTGAAAAAATGTGTAGACGACCCAGGTGCAGCTGCTTGAGGCTCCGTGGTATGGAGTTGGATAGTTGAAGGAACCACAGGCGTGGTCGACCGCGTGGGGTGCCCACTCGGCAAGGGTGCAGCGAACGTCATAGCGGCCCTGCCCGCATCTTCAGCTTGACAGACTGGAGGCGTTGCAGTTGGTTCCTGCCGAGCCACCCTGCCAGCTGTTACCTTCTTGCTCTTCCTAGGCTTAGGAGCCACATCTTCGTCGTCGTCCGGAAGGTCAATGATGTTGGGTGGAGCTGCAAGACAGAACATTCGACCCCAAGTAAACCACTCGACCCTAAAAGGATCAAGAATCGAAATCGCAAGAGTTCATACCTGGGTTAGAGGTCACCGCATCCTCCATTTCCTCGTCCCGATACTGGTATGAAGAGGTCCCTGACGTAGCAGCACTGCAAAGGCCCGCATTCAATCGGTTACACCCAGTTAATTGAATCCACATAAAGGACAAGTCAGATGGTTACCCGGAGATAGTAGGAACGGTCACTTTGATCCGAGGCAAAGCTTTGGGCGGTTTGGAAGAGATGGCTTTCGACACTTTTGGCGCTGGAAGCGGCGCGACCTTGGATTGCTTTGGAGGATTCTCAGTCGGCGTCGGGGAAGACGTCTTGGGGCGCTTCGAGGATTGCCCGATCGGTGCAGCCACCAAGTCCGGAGCGCGTGCCGGGTCATGAGTGTGCTTGGACCTCCTCTCCCTGCGAGGAGGCGAGTTGACTTCTTCCTCATCGGTCGATTCATCGCTCTCCTCGTCCTCCTCGACTTCCGAATGCTCCTCGCCGCTCTCGCCCCCGCTCCCTTCTTCTTCAGCGCCGGGGTCCTGCACTCCGTTGGACATCGAGTACATTTCAACGAGGGCCTGAAAAGATAACAATCAAAAGACATTCAGTCGACCACAAACGGGACATCATGTGGTGAATCGGAAAGATACTTGATAAAACATAAATATACCTGCTCTGGCTGGCGCGAGTTGTCGAATGGAATCACCCTCCTGGATCCCCGAGGGTTGTCTTTGTTGCCAGTGATTCCCCTCAACCAGTTCTCCAAGATATCCTCGCTGACCTCCTCCAGGTGGATCCGAGTGGTATCTTCGAGCCCAGAGTACATCCACATCAGATGATCGCGCGCGTGAAGAGGTTGGACGCGTCGACCGAGAAAGACCTCCAGCAGATCCATCCCGGTCACTCCGTCGCGGACAAGCTGGACGACCCGTTCGACCAGCTCCTTGACCTGCGCCTTCTCTTCTGGAACTACCTTCAGGGGAGCATGCTTCTCCACTCGAGCCAAGGAGAAAGGACACTAGTGCAGAACCGGGCAATAGCACCGGTTCGCAAGGGGCTTTAGTGCCGGTTCGGTAACCGGCACTAAATTGTAGGCACTAAAGCCCCCCCTTTAGTACCGGTTCAGCACGAACCAGTGCTAAAGGGAAAACACGTGGCACGAGCCAGCTCCGTGGGCGCGTAGGACATTAGTACCGGTTGGTAACACCAACCGGTACTAAATGTTTTGGTGTGTTTTGGTTTTATTTTTTATTTTTACTTTAATTTTGTGTTTTCAATTTAATTTAGTGATTGTTTTACATTATAATGAGTTGCTAAATCATTAGGTGATTAGTTTGACTGGATGCATGTGGATCCTAGCTAAGTCATCAAGTATATGTCATATCCATATTATATATACTTGATCACCTACTTAAGTGATCGAGGTAATATGGATATGGCATATATATAATTGATCACTTAGCTAGAATCCATCCAGTTGAAACTAATATGCAATTTCTTTCATAAATGATATAATAACTCATCATCATCATCACCATATTAATTAATATAAAAACTCTTGCATCATATATATCATCACCAACGGTTTTCATAGCAAAGATATCATCGAGTTCATTATGGTAATGATATTATAAGCGTTCATAACACCACAAAAGCAAATCACTCTTTGAGATTAAGTTCAGGACGAAGAACACGGACATGAGAGGACAAGTACTAAGAGCATGAACTAGCTAATTAATCACTCCTGCTGCTCTCTCTCAGGTAAAATAGCATAGAACATGTATAGCTTTGCTGATTCATCATATTGGAGCATGCAGATGAACCTGTCTCCTAATCGTGGGTTGCGCTTCTGATTGCTGCCCCCTAGTACTTCTCTGTGATCGTTCACAATTTTGCTCCAGTCTTTTACTATTAAGCATTCCTCGCTATTAGAAATCCTGAATGCACTAAAGTGCATTGTAGGATATCTTGGCCGTAAGCTAACAATATTCATGGTACCTTTAGTCTCGATCCAATCAGGCACAACATTCATCGGGAGTCCCTGTTGAAGAACATCGTATAGTAACATACTTAGCAATGAAGTTTAGCTTAAAAAATAATGTGTGCAAAAGATGCACTGAGAAGAAATAGTAGAAATCTTACCATCTTTCCTAAATATATGTGACCGTAGTTCAGTATGAACACTATTGGTCGCAAGTTTTGAGTACTAAAATTTCTAAGTGCAGGAAAGAAATTTGTCTTGACAGCATCAAGATCCTCAAGCCATGAAACATAATGACTTGTCTCCTCGCAGTTTAGTTCAGCCCCGTGACAGTGGATGGTCCTGTCTACCAAGCGCCGGACATGTTTGCTTGATTGGAAGTAAGCTGTCAATATTAATTGAGATCTATTAATTATTCAACTGGTTCAAATAATCTCATATCGAAAACATAAATATGGTTGATAAACTCACATAATGGTAGAACTGGAGGCGTCTGCACATCGACCCAGATGTCTCTGTTACCTTCAATATCACCTTCCGGACGAATATCAAAGGTGATAACCATATCAGGCTCAAATGCATAAGCCTTGCATAGTGCTTGCCAAGTTTTGCATTCAAAATAGGTGTATGTGTCTGCATTGTATAATTTGACGTTGAAGGTATAACCATGCTTGGTCTTCAAGTAAACTCTTTTTACCTCCATAGTTTCGT
Organism: Triticum urartu; assembly: GCF_003073215.2. Taxonomy (NCBI): domain Eukaryota; kingdom Viridiplantae; phylum Streptophyta; class Magnoliopsida; order Poales; family Poaceae; genus Triticum; species Triticum urartu. The sequence continues at coordinate 51,833,772 of NC_053023.1, forward strand.
TAAGACTGAAACCTATCTTATCGAAGATAAAAATTCTTGCTTGGCAGGGGATACGCTAGTAGAATAGTGAAAAATTAAAATTAAAAGGTGAAGCAAAATGAAGCATAAGTCATGCTTAATTACGAAAAAAGACTTGTCATTGTGACTTACTGTATCCACTTCAAAGTTCTCATCCAGCTTGATGCTGAAGCGTCTATCATCAACTAGAAAAATTTGGCCGCACAGGCCGCGCTGGTCTTCGCAGTATTCGCACATAATGAAATCGTGTTCGTCGTCAGACAACATTCCTATATTCGTAGGTGAAACATTAAACACTTATTAGTTCTATTAATTCAACTAATTCTGTTAATTCAACTAGTTCAACTAAGCACTTACGAAGAATATACCTAATTAATTGAACTAATTCAACTAACTAGTTCAACTAATTAATTAGATAATGAAATCTCATATAACTAAATTAAATATATATCTAACATATAATTTATATCTAATATCTAACATATACGTTCATATATAGGTGAAACATTAAACACTTACTAGTTCTATTAATTCAACTAAATAAACTAGTTCTATTAATTCAATTAAGCATTTACTAAAAATAAACTAGTTCTATTAATTTCTTACTAAAATAAAGTAGGTAGTTCTATATAGTAATATTTTGATTAGATCATCAAATCTCATATACCTAAATTTTCTTACTAAAAATAAACTTGTTCTATTAATTTTCATACTAAAAATAAACTAGTTATATTAATTCAACTAGTTCAAATAATCTCATATATGTACCTAATTAATATCTAGCTATACTAATTCAACTAGTTCAACTTGTTCTAATTCATGTAAAATATATTTGACATTAATATTTAACATCTTTTCCATATAATTCATCTAACCATTAACATTCTAACATTATTATCTACGTAATTTATCTAACATTAATCTAAACAACAGAAAAATAGAAAATAAGTAAAAATTAACAATGTGTGTGTGTATGTGTGGTGTGTGTGTGTGTGTGTCTCTGTGTGTGTGTGTGGTGTGTGTCTCTGTGTGTGTGTGTGTGTACGTACGACCGGGGGGCGGCGGCGTACGGGCGGCGGCGGGCGACGATGGGGGGACGGGCGTGGCAGACGAGAGGCGGCGGCGACGTACGGGCGCGGCGGGGGCGACGGGCCGGGCGGTGACGGCGACGGGCGGCGGGGGCGGCGAGGGCGGCGCGCGATGTGGCGACGGGCGCGGCGAAGAAGTTTGGATCGAGAAGAACTACTGGTGGTCGATGAACTGATTTTTTCGTAGGTTCCATATATATAGGAGGGGTCTTTAGTGCCGGTTGGAGCCACCAACAGGTACTAAAGGCCAATTTTCGCCAGGCCAAGGGGCGGGAAACGGCCCCTTTAGTACCGGTTCGTGCCACGAACCGGTACTAAAGACCCCCCCCCCCCTTTAGTACCGGTTGGAGCCACCAACCGGTACTAAAGGTTGTGCGCTGCCACCGGCGGTGCACAATGTTTAGTCCCACATCGCCGAGCGAAGGGCAGCCGCACTGGTTTATAAACCTAGCCGCGGCTGCTCCTTCAAGCTTCTCTATATAGCAGGCTTCTGGGCCTAATTAACTAGGACGCGCTGTCCTGTGAGTCTGCTGGCCCTTCTGGGCCTGCATTTGCACACCCTAGGTCTGGCAGGCCCACTGGGCAGCGCGCCAACAAATTTTTTATATAGCGGGAAACGGCCCCTTTAGTACCGGTCCGTTCCACCAACCGGTACTAATGGTTGTGCGCTGCCACCGGCGGTGCACAATGTTATGCGGGTGAAATGATGATACCATGCCAAGTTTCAACATTTTCATAATTCATTTTGTAGTGATTTTCAATTTCACGGTCATTTAGCTCTCTAAACAATTAGGTAAATGACCGAAAAACAACAAATGATGTTAGAACATGTTGGAAATTGATGACGTCGCTTTGAATGCTGCATACTGAACACAAAAGAAGTCCGGAGTTCAAATAAGTTTAAAAAACATTGAAGTGGCCGTGTAACAGATGAGTTCTCGTCCGAAACCCTGATACTCCGAAAGAGTTTGTCCAGTTTGTACACGAAGTGCGTCCAGTTTTTGCCGTGACCCTCTCTACTCTTTCGCGCATGCTATGCGGGTGAGAGTTTGTCCAGTTTGTACACAAAGTGCGTCCAGTTTTTGCCGTGACCCTCTCTACTCTTTCGCGCATGCTATGCGGGTGATATGATGATACCATGCCAAGTTTCAACATTTTCAGGATTCATTTTGTAGTGATTTTCAATTTCACGGTCATTTAGCTCTCTAAACAATTAGGTAAATGACCGAAAAACAACAAATGATGTCAGAACATTTTGGAAATTGATGACGTTGCTTTGAATGCTGCATACTGAACACAAAAGAAGTCCGGAGTTCAAATAAGTTATTAAAAATAAAAAAGAGGTGCAATGCTGGTTAATTTGCTTCAAGCCATTCGGAATTGTGTAGACTGCACTGCACATCAGTGCAATCTATGCTATTCCGCAAGGCTTGAAGCTAATCAACATGCAGGTGAGCATTGCAACTCTTCGTCATTGTCTGTGCACTCACGGCTTATAAACCGCTCATACTGCCTCTCTCTTGGCGAGGTGGGACTAAAAATCAGCTTACAAAGAAACTCTAGTACTGGTTCATGGCATGAACCGGTACTAAAGGTCTTCGTGGGGGCCCCAGCCTGACCATAGCCTGACACAGCCTCATTAGTACCGGTTCGTGGCATGAACCGGTACTAAAGGTTACCCACGAACCGGTACTAATGATGCCCGCCCGCCTAGTCGTTGGAACCGGCACTAATGGTCACATTAGTGCCGGCTCAAATTCAAACCGACACTAATGTGCTTCACATTTGACCCTTTTTCTACTAGTGGGAGGAAGTCCAGTCGACTGGCCAGGGGTTGGCTGATCCTTGCAGTAAAACCAAGTCGACTGCCAGCCCCGGACCGAGTCAGGAAGGATCATCGCTGGGAAAGTACTCTTGCTCCTCATCTGGATCCCCAGACCACCGCACATCTGGATCACCCGCGTCCTCTCGTCACTCGACTTGGCCTTTTTGACCGACTGGGAACGACAAGTGAAGATGTGTTTGAAAAGCCCCCAGTGCGGTCGACAGCCCAAGAAGTTTTCGCACATGGACACGAAAGCGGCCAGATAGACTATGGTGTTCGGAGTGAAATGGTGGAGCTGAGCCCCAAAGAAGTTCAAAAAACCCCGGAAGAAAGGGTGGGGAGGCAGCGAGAATCCGCGATCTACGTGGGTTGCTAGGAGGACACACTCACCCTCTCTAGGCTGCGGCTCAGTTTCGTCCCTCGGGAGCCAAGCCGACTTGTGGGGGATCAATCCCCCCTCCACCAGGTCGTCGAGGTCGTCCTGCGTGATTGCCGAGCGGATCCAGTCGCCCTGGATCCAGCCCACCGGCAGGCCAGACCTCGACGAGGATCCGCCCCGGCTAGTCCGCTTGCCCTTCGCCTTCGCGGTCGCCTTCTTCGTGCGTTCCAGCGCCGCCGTCTTATCCTTCCCCATGGTGGCAGATCGAGCTCGAGCGGAGGTCCGGCGACGAGGCGGAAGCGAGAGTGGCGGAGAGATCGGGAGAAAGAGAAGAGAGAATGGTGGCGTGCGGAGCAGAGGCCTGGCCCGAGACCTTTTATAAGACCTTCCGCCGAGTGGCTGACTAGTGGACCCAAGCGATCTAAACAAATCCCACAACAGTCGCGCGTGCAGTATGTGGCGAAAAAGGTGGCGCGGGGATCGAGGAGACTTACCTAATCCGCCCCGATGACCTCGTTTCCTCCCATGTGGTGCGCTTCCCAAAATTCAAATCCCGCGAGATCCGCGGAGAGCGGAACAACCTGTCAGACTGAAGACAAACACCCTCTACATCATCATTCGGAATTCAACCATGAAAGTTCACTCGACAACAACCAAGAATGGACCAAGGCGACTGAGAAAGGAGTCGACGTCGTCTCCTCAACTCATTGTTTCAGGACAAGGCATATTCATAGCACAAGAAGAGTGGGTCGGAAGTGTTCTCAACCCCTTCCTCATTCGAACCCTGATCCATTCGGGGGCTATTATGAAGCTATGTACCTAGGGTAGGGTCATGGACCTGTCCAGCATACCCTCCCCGAGGACATCTTTACAAAGAATCAGAAGCAGTCGAAGAGAAAATATCATCCACTCGACCATGAAGATGTGCTCACTCGACTTCCTTGAAGACACTCGACCACCAGAAGACGAGAAGCCCTCCACTCTGCAACGGTCGCGACTTAAACCATAGCATTATGGGCATTTATAACACTTTATTGTAGACGTTACCAGTAACGCCCCACCTTTATGAACATTGAACCCTGTGTAACGGAGGGGAGCTGGGGTCCTGGCGCACTCTATATAAGCCACCCCCCTCCTCTGGGAAAGGGGTTCGCACTTTTGTAAACACACACACACACACACACGTATAATCCAGTCGACCGCCTCAGGGCACCGAGACGTAGGGCTGTTACTTCCTCCGAGAAGGGCATGAACTCGTAAAACTCATGTGTACAACTACTCCATAGCTAGGATCTTGCCTCCTCATACCTACCCCCCATTCTACTGTCAGTCTTAGATCCACGACATCGGGAGGTGGATCCGTTGACTGGGAAGACTTTGGTGGACCCATGACTCCGTTCCCTCTGCTCGGCCTTCGTCTTCTATCATAGTTGTATTAGCCCATCATTCTAACGATACAACTCTATTTTTTGAGAAAATTATTTTCCCACTCTTATAATAGAAAGTGCTTTGTACACTCTACAATGCCTATGAAGCTGACTTAGAAATAGATGCCTCAAGAATGCACATGTCTGATGACCGCACATTACTCATTACCCAAGTGAAAAAGTGTTATATACATTACCCAACTTCATGGAGTCAACTCCCCTGATGTACTCCAGGGTGCGGTTGGGTCACTGGCAGGTGGGCCAACTTGGTTTCTGGCCCACATGTCAGTGGCCCAACTGCGCCCTGCAGTATGTCAGAGGTGCCTCGTCCCAACTTCGTTGGAGTTTTCAAGCAATCGGTCTAATTCTGCGTAAGAATTGTTGCAAAGAAAAGTCTGCAAACTTGGGCTGAAACTTTCTGAAAGATCGTGGATGTCGCCTAGAGGGGGGGTGAATAGGCGTTTTAAAATAATTACGGTTTAGGCTTGAACAAATGCGGAATAAACCTAGCGGTTAATTTGTCAAGCACAAAACCTAAAACAACTAGGCTCACCTATGTGCACCAACAACTTATGCTAAGCAAGATAAGCAACTATGTGATAGCAAGATATATGACAAGAAACAATGTGGCTATCACAAAGTAAAGTGCATAAGTAAAGGGCTCGGATAAGAGATAACCGAGGCACGCGGAGACGATGATGTATCCCGAAGTTCACACCCTTGCGGATGCTAATCTCCGTTTGGAGCGGTGTGGAGGCACAATGCTCCCCAAGAAGCCACTAGGGCCACCGTAATCTCCTCACGCCCTCGCACAATGCAAGATGCCGTGATTCCACTAAGGGACCCTTGAGGGCGGTCACCGAACCCGTACAAATGGCAACCCTTGGGGGCGGTCACCGAACCCGTACACTTTGGCAACCCTTGGGGGCGGTCACCGGTACCAGTCAAATTGCTCGGGGCGATCTCCACAACCTAATTGGAGACCCCGACGCTTGCCTAGAGCTTTACACCACAATGATTGACCTCCGAACACCACCAACCGTCTAGGGCACCAAGGCACCCAAGAGGAACAAGCTCTAGGGTGCCCAAACACCCAAGAGTAATAAGCTTCTCAAACTTCACTTCCACGTATCACCGTGGAGAACTCAAACCGATGCACCAAATGCAATGGCAAGGGCACACGGAGTGCCCAAGTCCTTCTCTCCCAATCCCACCAAAGCAACTAATGCTAGGGAAGAAAATGAGAGGAAGAACGAAAGAAGAACACGAAGAACTCCAAGATCTAGATCCAAGGGGTTCCCCTCACTTAGAGGAGAAAGTGATTGGTAGAAACGTGGATCTAGATCTCCTCTCTCTTTTCCCTCAAGAACTAACAAGAATCATTGGAGGGATTGAGAGTTAGCAAGCTCGAAGAAGGTCAACAATGGGGGAAGAACACGAGCTAAAAGGATAAAGTTCATTGGGGAAGAAGACCCCCTTTTATAGGTGGGGAAAAAATCCAACCGTTGCCCACCAACCAGCCCGCGGCCAGCGGTACTACCGCGCCTGGCCAGCGGTACTACCACAAGGCCGCGCGGTACTACTGCTTGCATCCAAGCGGTACTACCACACGGCTGTGCGGTACTACCGTACCAACCCACGGTACTGCTGTAACCCCAGCACAGAACCGATAAACAGACGCACAGGAGCTGGGGGCGGAACTTCCGCATGCGCGGTACTACCGCGCCCCCCATGCGGTACTACCGCGAGGCAAAAGTCCCAGCCAGGGGAAAAGGGAAACTTCCGTGCCTACTTCCGCAAAGAAACGGAAGTAGCAAAAACCCGACACAGTAGTACTGCCGAGGGGCGGTACTACTGCCTGACCGCATAGCGCGGTACTACCGCACGGCGAAAGCGGTACTACCGCGGTAGGTGCGGATGTAAAAAATTACATCCGCTCCTACTACCGCAAAGGGGCGGCACTAGCCTGGTGGGCAGCGGTAGTGCGGCTCCAGGGGAGCGGTACTACCGTGGGCACCTGCGGTACTACCGTGCCACTGCACGGTACTACCGCTGATGCCTACGGTACTGCCGCTTTCCTGGGAGCAGTACTACCGCAACCAACAACGGCAGCCACACAAGGGAGGCAAGAAAACGGAGGAAGCTCCAAGGAAGAAGGAGGGGAAAAGAAGGAGACGTGTACGTGATGAATCCACCCAAACCTTTCCAACGCGGACCCTGACAAAACCACACTCAAGAGAACAAGAACTGCCATAACTTCTGCATATGAGCTCCGAATTGAGCAAACTCAAGCTTGTTGGAAACAAGACGATGAGTAGCATCAAAACAACGACTGGTTATAGTAAGAAGAGGCAGGGGAGGTATGCCAACAAATAGATGAGTGAAACCTCCAACCGAGAAGAACCGGCAAAACCTCCAACAACGAAAACATCATAGAGTATGCAAGCGAACTCCGTTTTCGATGAACTCAAGCTTATCATCAAGATGACCAAAAGCTCTAAGACTCTCAAAGAGAACCAAACAAGAACCAAGAAATATGATGCAAGGATGCAATGGTTTGAGCTCTCAGCGAACGATACGATCAAGCTACTCATCGAGAGCCCCCCTTGATAGTACGGCAATCGATCTATAACCCAGTCTCCCAACTACCATCATGAGACCGGTAAAATAGAAAACCTATCAAGGGAAAACCTTTGCCTTGCACATGGTCCACTTGAGCTAGATGAAGACGATCTTGACTCCCTCAAGTTGGACCACCTTTCTTGATTGGGTTGACTTGATGAAGACTAGTTGATTGCTCCCCCATACTCCACTATGGGTGAGCCACTCTTCCGCACATATTCACAAGTCCATTGTCACCACAAAGGACGGCAAGCTTAAAGCATTTGATCTCTTCGTGATGCTCCACTTGAACTTGCACACCGCAACCTAACCCCACAAAGAACCCTCACGAAGACCATGGGTTAGTACACGAAGCGTAATTGACAATGCTTACCATACCATGGGATCACTTGATCCCTCTCGGTACATCTTCTACGCTTTGTGGGTTGGTCAACTTGATTCACTCTTTGACTTAGTCTTGATCAACCTCTCACAAGACCAATCTTTAGGTAATTCCTTGAATAGCACCTTGGTCGACACAAACTCTCCTTGAAACCAACACATGTACTCCAAGAAAAGCCTATGGACAAAAACCTTCAAATACAACTCAAGGCAACCATTATTCCATAGAGATTGTCATCAATTACCAAAACCAAACATGGGGGCACCGCATGTTCTTTCACTTTCTTCAGATAATGGACATATAACAACATATACGTACATATGTACCATGTACGTGATATATCCATTTAGTCTGGTTGTCCTATCAAGCACTTATGTACTCGAATGAAGAAAAGATCATGTGATGGGGTTTATAATTTGGTTGGGAGTTTCATTTGGATATTCAAACATGATTTTGGGGAGAAAGAATACACAGTGAGGCATTTTTTGGGGATACACAGCAAGTCAGTTGGTTGGTGACGGAGGGATTACACATAGAGGCAGACACCGGTAAGTTCTTTTGTCTTTCTAATAGAGTATGTTCATCATTCCACAGATAATAGAGGGCATTGGACTAGTCAGGAATGAGAAAAAAACACATCCAAGGATATCTGAATAAAATTTTGCAAATCGTGTACTAAGCTTCTTACATGTCCATTTGTTCAGTGTCAATTTTTTGTGGTTATTTTAAATTACTCTCGCATCCCTGTTTTAATTTGAATCATCTGTGTCTTGCAGTGAAAGGGTTCAGGTTTGACATTAAACTAATAATGAGGTGTTAATTTGGGCATTTAGACTGAAAGGGAATAATATTTTTGAAGACCTTAGATATCAAATATTTGCAAGTGCACTTCTGTAATTATACTATACATGTTCTCTAGAAAATTGAAAAGCTTTTCTTCCTTACCATGTGCAAGATTTTTTTTACTGGACATGCTATTAGAGTGTTACTAGAAAATCAAATAATATAAAATTTTCTAAGAAAGAATACATCAACATGATATGCGTGTTGCCATCCACTTCGTTTATGTAAGCAATTGTGCACACATTTTTAATTTGCAAACAATACTCTGGAATTTAAAGTCCTGATCTGTTTACACTTTTTTCTAGAACACACAAGAGGATTGTGTGTCTTATATATTAATAAAAACAAGAGAAATGATTCAGTTACGTGATGGCACAACATAGACGTTGATCAACACCATCAACACAAAAACACAAGGAACCTATCCTCCACAACCCCACGAGCACCAGACCTAATCCTAGCTTGCTTTCAAAGCAACAAGTCAGGCATGAATTTTCGCCACCACCCTTGGGGTCATGACGGCAACACAATCGAAAACCCTACTATTTCGCTCAAGCCAAATGTTACATTTGGAGTATGGTATCACACCAACTTATCCCTCTGGAAGGTCCGCATATTGAAATTACTATATAGTTTAGTTGTAAAAGGTTTAAATTAATCCTTCAATTCATGGTGAAGTATATGTGCATTGTCCATGTTTCTCCATTAGTTCAGTCTTTTGATAAAACTAGTTGGCGCATCCAATTCTACATGGTATGGGTCAAGAGGTCTTGAACGAATTGTGCACTTTAAGTTAAAAATTTGTAACCCACTTTTGTGCCATATTTTGATATGTGGGAACCACATGTGGGGCGGGAAGTTGAAGTATGGGTGCATACATGTAGAGGTTAACCATGTTTAATAGACCCTCTCTAATTTTTTTGGAAAGCTCGCTAACTTTTGGTTGGTATGAAAATACTACTAAAGTAAATTATGCCATAATTTGAGCATTCAAATTCACTGTATATTTTCTACTTTGGGCATATACAATGGCTATATCAGTTATTTGGGTGATAGACCATACTTAGATATAAACAGTCAAGGGTCAAGATTTATACTTCTAGGTAAGTCTGTAGTTAAAATTTTGGACCTTGTAACTATGTCTGGTGTCCCTTAACCTGCTTATTATTTTACTTGAAAGCTTTGCCATCTCCTCTTTTTTGTGCATCATTTTAACTTTAGTGTGGTTAGTGTGGAATTTGAGTTTTTTTACCTTCTGGCTAAACAAAGCAACGCTGAGGAATTTATGATTAATCTACTCCCGTTTTAAGTTGATGATTTTAAGCTTCTTTTTGCATCGACGGATTAAGGAAATTTTAGGATCCGTAGTTTGCTTGAAAGCCTCTGTTGATTCATTGATGTTCGTTTATTTATCAATAATTCCAGGCTTCAAGGATGAGATCAAGCTAGATCATGGACCTATAAGAAGTATGGAGGTTATTTTTCCTAGTCCCTAATATCCTATATAACTGTATTTGTGATGTTTCCTAATTCCAATTGAACATCCGCAGGGCAGAGACTTCATTAATGGGCATCATGCAGATGCTCGTGGTGAAAATTTTCAAGCCTCAATCCTTTCTAGTCCTGAACTCAGAGTGATGAAGCCTCACCTTGGAAAGTCAGACCAAATTGATAGCGCTACTGGTGTGAATTGCAAGCCCAAATTTGATGGCAAGTTTCAAACTGATTTGATTCTATATACTACTACTACTTATGTCAATGCATGGCATAAAAATGACACATCCAATAATTCAATTAAACTGACACATCCAATAATTCAGTTAAATATCATCGTCAGTAGCCTGTTGGCTTACATGGTTGAATTGCATGGCTTTTTCCAATGGGACTAAATACATTGTGAGTTAACCCTGTTTGGACATTTTTAATGTCCAGCAGAGATGGTTGTTCCCCCTCTTTTGCCTCGAAGTTCATTTCAACCAAACAATATATTGGAAAATGAACCAGAAGAATATTCAGGAGCAAAGGTTAGCTTAGTTTCTTATCTCCGTAACATGGGGGCAGGGGGAATTGAAAAACACTTGTCTGCTAATTATCTTTGCTTTCTGAGTGATTATCCTTCAAGCATTGATCCTCATGTCTTGTGCCTGAAAAACCTAATGCCTAGTTTATTTGTGCCATGATAATGGATTGTTGGACCATATAGATGATATTTATGATGATGAAATGAGATGCTCTCAAAGCATATGCACCGAAGTCAGTAGTTGGTTGTCTGAGTTTGAACAGGCCAGTGCCTTCTAAACACTTGAAACAATGACGATTCGATGGCGGGAAGACCAGGAGGCGGATCCGTTGGCAGGAAGGAGCTCGGTGGACCCATGACTCCATGCCCTCTGCTGGGTCTTCATCTTCTATCGTAGTTGTATTAGTCCATCATTCGAACGGTAAAGCTCTATTTTTTGAGGAAATGCTTTTCCCACTCGTACAATAAAAATGTTTTGTACACTTTACAATGCCTATGAAGCCGACTTAAAAATAGATGCCTCAAGAATGCACATGTCGGACGACCGCACATTGCTCATTACCCAAGTGAAAAAGGTGTGATGTGCATTACGCAACTTCATTGGAGTGTTCAAGCAATCAGTGTAATTCAGCGTAAGAAATGTAGCAAAGAAAAGTCTGCAAACATGGGATGAAACAATCTTCAGCTAATGGACATATAACAATATATATGTACGACATGTTGTACACCATACATACCATGTACGTGATATATCCCATTTAGCCTCATTGTCCTATCAATCACTTATATCCTCGAACGAAGAAAAGAGATCAGAATGATATATTGAATCTAAGTAGTGCTTCAATGTTGTTGTTTCTGCTTCTTCTGGTTCCTTTTACAGTTGCTACATAAATGGTTGTCTTTTGCTTAGGATTTAGCTGACCTCTTATAATGGTTGTCTCTGAGACTTTAGCTCAAGGAGAATAGGGTGAGAACTTTGTCTTCCGAGTTTAATCTCGCCTCCTCCAATCAGATCTAGAGTTGTGCTAGCAACTCGAACTGGTCGAATAGATCATTGTTTTCATCGAGCTACCGGTTCTATATCTTTGATACCTTTTACTGTTGGAAATATGCCCTAGAGGAAATAATAAAATGGTTACTATTATATTTCTTTGTTCATGATAATTGTCTATTGTTCATGCTATAATTGTGTTATCCGGAAATCGTAATACATGTGTGAATACATAGACCACAACACGTCCCTAGTGAGCCTCTAGTTGACTAGCTCGTTAATCAAAAGATAGTCATGGTTTCCTGACTATGGACATTGGATGTCATTAATAACGGGATCACATCATTAGGAGAATGATGTGATGGACAAGACCCAATCCTAAGCATAGCTTAAAGATCGTGTAGTTCGTTTGCTAGAGCTTTTCCGAATGTCAAGTATCATTTCCTTAGACCATGAGATTGTGCAACTCCCGGATGCCGTAGGAGTGCTTTGGGTGTGCCAAACGTCACAACGTAACTGGGTGACTATAAGGGTACACTACGGGTATCTCCGAAAGTGTCTGTTGGGTTGGCACGAATCGAGACTGGGATTTGTCACTCCGTATGACGGAGAGGTATCTCTGGGCCCACTCGGTAATGCATCATCATAATGAGCTCAATGTGATCAAGTGGTCGATCACGGGATCATGCATTACGGTACGAGTAAAGTGACTTGCCGGTAACGAGATTGAACGAGGTATTGGGATACCGACGATCGAGTCTCGGGCAAGTAACATACCGATTGACAAAGGGAATTGTATGCGGGATTGATTGAATCCTCGACATCGTGGTTCATCCGATGAGATCATCGAGGAGCATGTGGGAGCCAATATGGGTATCCAGATCCCGCTGTTGGTTATTGACCGGAGAGTCGTCTCGGTCATGGCTGCGTGTCTCCCGAACCCGTAGGGTCTACACACTTAAGATTCGATGACGCTAGGGTTGTTGAGATATTAGTATACGGTAACCCGAAAGTTGTTCGGAGTCCCGGATGAGATCCCGGACGTCACGAGGAGTTCCGGAATGGTCCGGAGGTGAAGATTTATATATAGGAAGTCAAGTTTCGGCCATCGGAAAGTTTCGGGGGTAATCGGTATTGTACCGGGACCACCGGAAGGGTCCCGGGGGTCCACCGGGTGGGGCCACCTATCCCGGAGGTCCCCATGGGCTGAAGTGGGAGGGGAACCAGCCCCTAGTGGGCTGGTGCGCCCCCCCATGGGCCTTCCCTGCGCCTAGGGTTGGAAACCCTAGGGATGGGGGCGCCCCACTTGGCTTGGGGGGCACTCCATCCCCCTTGGCCGCCGCCCCCCTTGGAGATTGCATCTCCTAGGGCCGGCGCCCCCCCTTAGGGGTCCTATATATAGTGGGGGGAGGGCAGCCGCACCCTAGCCCTTGGCGCCTCCCTCTCCCTCCCGTGACACTCCTCCCTCTCCTTGAGCTTGGCGAAGCCCTGCCGAGATCTCCATTACTTCCACCACCACGCCGTCGTGCTGCTGGATCTCCATCAACCTCTCCTTCCCCCTTGCTGGATCAAGTTGGAGGAGACGTCTTCCCAACCGTACGTGTGTTGAACGCGGAGGTGCCGTCCGTTCGGCGCTAGGTCGTCGGTGATTTGGATCACGACGAGTACGACTCCATCAACCCCGTTCTCTCGAACGCTTCCGCTCGCGATTTACAAGGGTATGTAGATGCACTCTCCTCTCCCTCGTTGCTAGATGACTCCATAGATTGATCTTGGTGATGCGTAGAAAATTTTAAAATTCTGCTACGTTTCTCAACATTTACCTCTCCATTGTTTACAAGTCGCTCGAGGTCAAACTGCTAAATTTGCATCCTTTGAAATTCTTCGGAAGCACGGTATGCATGAGATCATCTTGACACGCAAGGGATATGTAAAACCGGTCACCGTCGTCATGGTGGTAGGAGAAGAACAAGTGCTCCAGAGGGACACGATCGGGGGCCTTCAGAGTAGGTAGGAAGGACAGATCTTCAGACCCGTCGAAGAAACCAAGGGGCATAAGGTTGTGGCGGTGGCAAAGGTGAAAGCGGCTTCGGAATCGTTGGTCGGTGACGAGGTGATGCCAGTGTGTGCATGCGAAGGATGCACGTAGAGGGAGGAGGGCTTCCGGGGAAGGTGGAGCAGGAGAACACAGAGCATGTCGCTGCTTGTTTTTGTCTGACGGGAGCATATATTTGCAAGGTTACTAACCAAAACCCTGTGACTACAACACTAAATAACTATAACTATACAATCTCCACTTGACAGAAAAAACTGCAAATTAACAGTGCACGACATTCCTCCAGATCTCGTATATGTTGCCCTCGCCAAAGACCAGGTTCATGGCGCTAGTATAACCATACACTGTCGTATCGCGGGCTTAAACTCATGGCATGGTCGTAACTAAGGTTGCCCTCGGACAACAAGGTCTCACAATGACCGGCGGCGCATTTATGCCCTGTCCGGTTTAGCGTTCCTGCTAGCGGAGCACGTGGACATGTCCACACTCAGTGAGGCAGTAGACGATACCTTTTCCGTGGTTGCACCTAGAGAAAGAGTCTGGTGTTACGTTTACTACGGTGTTCTAGCGGGCATAGCATGCGAGGTCTCCACACTCAGTGAGGCAGTAGACAATACATTTCCATGGTAGACGATGTCGGTGACGTGATCCTAGAGTGTGAAGCCGGAGGTGATCCACTCCCTGTCCCCTCTAACGACGTAGGCGAGCTTGTTGACCCTACAAATAGTGACGGTGGAATGCCTCTGGCCTGAACGCACACATAGATCCCAGGTGCCAATTCCGGCAGTAAAAATACGTTCGCCCGATGGAACCTTCGCCCTCGCCTCCCTGGATCCTGATACTCATATGTTGAGTATATGTGTTATATGCATATTGTATATTGAGCCCGTTTTCAAGCCTCTTTATTCCTTATATAGTTGAGGTCCGTGGTCCATCTTTATATATCATAAATACGTGTCTATACACTAGAGCAATATATCATGCAATTCCTATAACATACATGATATCATTTTTCTAGGTTTCTTTTTCGCTTCCACCGCCGCCGCCGTCGCCGCCACGCGTCTCCTCCGCGCCCTCCACGCCAGCAGCCGCCCGCGCGCTCGCTATCCCCAGCCAGCCACGATCCATCCATCCTCGCGCGCGCCTGCCAAAACACATGGTGCAAGCTAGCTAGACAAGCAAGCAGGCACTTTAATGGATTCTGGATGTACGTACGAGCACGCACGTGTGTAGCCGGTGATTATCTTGATCGATCCGGCCCGCTAGCCGCTGCGTGCTCGCATCACTGCTGCCGCCGAGTGTATAGCAAAAAACTACCACATTACAGGCTATCGTTACAAAAGACTACCCATTTTTTAATTTTTCAAAATGCTACCATAATTTTGGTTGGCTGTTCCAAAAAACACTAATGATCCAATGGTTAAGTTTTGATCAGGTTTATGATAGGGAGGGTCCACGTGTCAGGAGAAAAATCATTTGACCGTTTGTTGACTGTTAAGTTTACTGTTGAGCCCACAAGTCAGGGTCAACCTCTCCTCCCACCTCCAGCCACCAGAGGGAAGAGAGTACCCCGATAGAGCGGGTTGACCTCTGCCTCACTGTGCGTGCTCGCCGGTGAACGCCGCCGCCGCCATCCCGAGAGGCGCCCCACACCTCCAGCCATCCTTTTCTCGTCCTCCCTGCTCCATGGACGAGCCGCCGCCGCCATCCACATTGGCATGCAGCAAAGCCACCGCCGCGCCATCCCCGCTGGCATGCAGCAACGCCGCCGATGACGACATCCCCGCCGGCATGCAGCAACGACCATGTGCGCTGCAGGAACGGGCGTGCTACAGGTGCGCGTGGTGCCGCTCGAAGTGTCCGGCTCCGTGCAGACTCGCCAGCGCGCCGTCATGCAGCTTGTGGTGGCCGCCTGTGGTCCTCTTCAACGGGCGGGCACGCGGCGGCGGTGTGGAGCAGCAGCCGCGAGCGGCACGCAGCGGCGGCCGGGAGCAGCGGCGGCGAGCGGCAGCAGCACACAGCAACTTCCGGCCATGGCGAAGGCGGACGGGAGCACAGGGATCGGATTGCTTTTTTCTGAAACTAACAGGGACCCGATTGCTTTTTAAAAAAACTTACAGGGGCCGGTTTGCTTTTTATTTTTTGGAGGGACCGACATGTGGATTCCACATGTCATAACGGTCAACTAACGGTCCAATATAACGGTGACCTGACGAGTGGACCCTCTCTATCATAAACGCGGTTAGAACTTAACGCTTCAGCAATTTGGGTTTTTTGAAACAGCCAGCCAAATTTGTGGTAGCTTTTTGAAAAATAAAAAAAGCGGTAGTTTTTTATAGCGATAGCCTGTAATGTGGTAGTTTTTTGCTATATACTTGCTGCCGCCCGCTTGCATCGTTGTTGCCCGCCCGTCTGCATCGCATCACAAGCCGCTGCTGCCGCACGCCTCGTTTGCCCAGCCGCCACGCATCGCCAGGTCGCTGCTGCCGCCACGTATCGCCCGCAGCCGCGCGCCTGCTACCCGCTAGCCGCCGCCGCTCTATTTTTTGGCCTCTCCGCCGCTGCTTTCCCTAGACGGCGCCTCCATGGCTGCCATTGCTCCGGTCTCCGCTGCGTCACCGTCGCCGGTCTTCGACGACTCCGCCGCTCAGCCGCTGGTGGGCTCCTACAGCGCCGTCGTCCCGTCTACGTCATACGGCGCCGCCGTCCCGTCTACGTCATACGGCGCCACTCCAGCCACCAGTCATCCGGGCGATGCCCCGTTTCCGTATGGAGTCCCGTCTGCAGGCTTCTATGGTGCCGCTCCGTATACGCATCACTAGGGTGTTGTCCCGTATCTTCATCAGCAATCAGGCTCGGGTGGCGTCCCGCCTCTGCCCTACGGCGCGGCCCGCTAGCCCGTCCCGACTTGTCGCATGGCTCGACTCCGTTGCCCTCACTGGCGTACGTCGCCGCCCCACCGCCGGCGCTCTTCGACCAGTCCGTCATCGCCCCGCCGTCGGCGCCGACCCTGTCCGTTGACCCCTTGCTGTTGCGCGGGGCGTTCGACGCGCCCGTGTACGGGGCTCCGCATCTGTCAGCGGGCCAGCAGGTTTTTCCGGCAGGCCATCCGGCTTCCCTGGCACCGCAGTCGCAGCCAGGGCTGCTTCTCATACCGTCTGGAGAGTACCCACCACCGCTGCCGAGCGGTGGCTACGGCCTCCCCATGGCGTCTCCGTCCCCCTCGCCGGCCCTGCAGCCGGCGCCCTGGGACCCGGTGCTCCTTCCTACACCGCATGCCGCTCCTACGCCGAACAACTTCACCGGAGGTGATGATTGGTACATGGACACCGGGGCTACGGCTCATATGTTTGCTCATCCTGATAATCTTGCCTCCTTCACTCCCGTCACCATCGACCGCCGCATCATTGTCGGCGACGGTTCCACTCTCCCTATCACACATGTCGGGCACACTTCTTTTCCTTCCAGTTCCATGCCTATTACTTTGTCTAACATACTGTGTCACCTCATCTTATTAAGAACCTTGTTTCCGTTCGTCGTTTAATTCGTGAAAATCCTGTTACTGTTGAATTTGACGATCTTGGGTTTTGTGTTAAGGACGCTCGAACCAGGATGGTACTTCACCAATGTGACAGCTTCGACGAGCTCTATCCGGTGCATTCGATGTCCACCTCCACCACCGCACCGGTTGCTCTCTCCACCGGCATCGATCTCTGGCACGCTCGTTTGGGTCATCCCAACCCCGTCACACTTCGTCATATTCTTAGGAGTTTCAGTTTCAGTTGTCATAAGATAGAGGATCACACCTGTCATGCCTGTCGTCTCGGCAAACATATTCGCCTCCCGTTTAATAATTCCACCACCATCGCTTCTTTTCCTTTTCAGTTGATTCATAGCGACGTGTGGACCTCTCCGGTTCCTAGTAATTCGGGCTATTTATACTATTTGGTTATACTTGATGATTATTCTCATTATGTGTGGACTTTTCCTTTGCGCAGAAAGTCAGATGCACTCTCCACTTTGACAGCTTTTTACTCCTATGTCAGCACGCAGTTTGGGCGTCCCATCCTTGCTCTTCAGACTGACAATGGAAAAGAGTTTGACAACCTTGCTTTCCGCACTTTTCTGTCGCATCACGGCACCGTTTTTCCACCAGCTTGGGTTCCGCTCTACCCGCTCGGACGCCTCGCTCTTCGTCTATCATCAGGGCTCTGACACGGCCTACTTGCTGCTCTATGTCCACTACATCATCCTGACGGCATGCACGGCTGGTCTCCTCAGTCAGATCATGGCTCGTCTTTGCGCTGAATTCGCCATGAAGGACTTGGGTCCTTTGCACTACTTCCTCGGTGTCGAGGTGGTGCGCCGTCCGGATGGCTTCTTCCTTCATCAGCGGAAGTACGCTCACGAGCTCCTGGAGCACGCTGGCATGCTTAACTGCAAGCCCGCCGCTACGCCTGTTGATACGAAGGCCAAGCTTTCTGCCATGGACGGTTCTCCTGCTTCGGATGTTGCTTTCTATCGGTCTATCGTTGGTGCTCTCCAGTACCTCACCCTGACTCGACCGGAGATCCAGTATGCCGTGCAGCAGGTGTGTCTTCATATGCATGCTTCTCGAGACGTTCACTGGGCTGCCGCCAAGCGGATTCTCCGCTATATATGTGGCACTATGGATCTTGGCGTCATGCTTCACGCCTCCGCCGACACCGCGCTCACCTCCTACTCTGATGCAGACTGGGCGGGCTGCCTTGACACTCGTCGCTCCACTTCGGGCTATTGTGTCTACCTTGGACCATCACTTATCTCGTGGTCGTCCAAGCGGCAGCCTACGGTCTCTCGTTTCAGTGCTGAGGCTGAGTATCGTGCGGTGGCCAACGCCGTCGCCAAGTGTTCGTGCCTTCGCCAGCTACTTCAGGAGCTCTCTTGTCCTGTTGACCGTGCCACGATGGTCTACTGCAACAACGTCTCAGCGGTCTACCTCTCCGCCAACCCGGTGCATCATCGACGGACCAATCATATTGAGTTGGATATTCATTTTGTTCGGGAACAGGCGGCCCTTGTCCATATTCGTGTTTTACACGTCCCTACTTCCCAGCAATTTGCGGATATCATGACCAAGGGCTTGCCTACGGCGTCATTTGAGGAGTTTCGGTCCAGTCTTTGCGTCAGTCACGGTGCCGCTTCGACTGCGGGGGGTGTTGAGTATATGTGTTATGTGCATATTGTGTATTGGGCCTGCCTCCTAGTTCCTTGTATAGTTGAGGTTCGTGGCCCACCTTTGTACATCATATATACGTGCCTATGCACAAGAGCAATATATCGTGCAATTCCCACAACATACACCATCAACTCACCACTCCCATATAAATTTGGTAGGAATCTAGCAAAAAAATCATTTGTATTTTTTCCATTTTTTGTTGATATGCTGTGCTTCCCTGGAATCTAGAAGTATTGTATCACTATAGAACCGTGTTGTTTCTTTTCTTTCTTTTTTTTGATAGAACCGTGTTGTTTCAAACATGCGATTTTTTTTTAATTTTCCATAAGAAAATTTTAAAAATGTCTTACCCACTTTTTTATATAAAGATCATTTACACACATCTACTACTATTTGGGTGAAGTTTAAAGTTGACTACAGAATAAGCCTCATAAGTGCGCCACGTGGTCGTTGTTTACAAGTGGCACAATGTCAAAATGTACTAAAGTGGTATGCCCACTTTTCGTAGTCTTCTATGGATCCGGCTTGCCTGCTCCCTTTCCATGCTCTTATCTGTGCTCCCCCTTCATTTTACGGTTGTCTTTTTTTCTTTTTCCTTTCTAATCTAATCATCTCCCCCCTGATTTTAAAGGGGTGGGGTCGGACTTTATTTTGCTTCAATCAAATCAAGCCACGTACGCAGAAGCACGGATGAGCACACGCGCGGGGAGCAGACAAGTCTCGTCCGTCTTCTATCACATCTAAGCCACCGTATGACCCACCGGATCTGGTAGACGAGCGCAGGTGCAAAGGCTGGCTACTAAATCTTGATTACCTGGAAGTTCATCGTACCTGGAAGTTCATCGTGCCCCCTTTGGTAATGGTCAAATAAGTCTCCCTGGCCAGGGTGTTAGGTGGCCTTTCGTGCGTAAATGTTCACCACCGGCATGCAGGGGCCAGACGACCAGTGATCTAGGAAAAAAATGTGTCATTACAACTCGGGAACTGCACTCAACTGCCGACGTTATTCCATTTCCCCCTAGAAAGGTAATCTTGGTAAAACTACTGTTGCGTCCACCGAAGCTGGGGTCAATAACCCATTTCTCCTTGAGAAGATGAGAACGCTTGCACACTATACCCCCCCTCTTCCAGCTCACCTCCCCAACCACACCCACATAGATCAAGACTATAATTTGTTCCATCAACAAAAAATTATTTGTCGATTTTTTCTCAACCCAAAGGGTCTCGAAGCCAAAATCGCCACCCCTCCGAGCCCACCGCCACCACCATCCGCAATGTATTCCTCTGCGCCCCATTTCAAAACTAACACCCCAAGCTCAAACCCCATGGCACGCCAGCTGCGGGGGCACCCTTGTCATCGGCGTCGGCACCACCGACCCTCCACCGGCCCATCCCACGCCATCCTTTGCGCGCGTGACGTCATCAGCAAGCTGCGCGCTCGTGGGCGCACCTCTCCGAGCTAGAGATCTTGGAGCTGAGCTCACTGAAGAGGGCGCAAATTAATCATATGTCTCACATTCCTTTAGATATTTTACGGATCGCCCTCGCAGAAGACGAGCTTCTCGGCGCTGGTATAACCAGACACTATGTCACATGAGGGGGTTGAAAATAAGGTTGCCTTTAGACAACAAGAACCCGACCATGACTGGCAGTGCATTTGCGTCTGGTCTGGTTCAGTGTTTCGGCTAACGCAACACACGGACATCTCCACAATCAGTGAGGCATTAGACCGTACTTTTTTCTGGTTGCCCCTAGAGAAGGGTCAGTGTTACGTTCGGTCCGGTCCAACGGGTAGATCACGTGGACGTCTCCACACTCGTTGAGGCATTCGACCATAAAATCTCGTTGGTAGACAATGTCGACGTGCTGATCTCGGGTGTGTAGGCGGAGGAGGTCCATGATGGTCCCTCCTTGTCCCTTTGACGATGTTCGATGTAGGCGAGCCCGTTGACCCAAAAGATAGTGGCGGTGGAGTACTCGATCCGAGTGGTGGCGCTTGGCACGAGCTGGTGCTTTGCATTGGACCGGCACTGACCACATGGTGTTTGAGGTAATGTTGCACTAAGGTTATTCTTATGAATGCAACGATTCGCAAGCAAGAGCTTCAAAAAAGTGACCACTTAATAGCACTCGAGAAGAAGTGTGATCAGACTACTCATTTCGGGAGAGTTGTGTGACTAATGGTGCGTTCATCTCCATTAATATTATTAACCTTATAAACATAACAAATGGTTTGTTCCTTTCTAAAATGAATATTTATGTCAATCAGTCTGTAGATTGGTGTTTTACGATCAATTAGCACATAACCAGTTTCTCGGGGCTTCAGGGACATTGCAGACAACTTCTATCAAAAGCATAGTTTCACGGTTGCTCTAACCAAACAACTTTCAGCTTTTTCACAATTCTTAACTCACAACTGATTTCCCACAGCTAAGATCTCACAACAACTTTTTTGGAATCCACATCTCAAACGAAGACCACCTTAGAAAATGGTATATGATACGTCTCCAACGTATCTATAATTTTTGATTGCTCCATGCTATATTATCTATTGTTTTGGACATTATTAGGCTTTATTATCCATTTTTATATTATTTTTAGGACTAACCTATTAACCGGAGGCCCAGCCCAGAATTGCTGTTTTTTTGCCTGTTTTAGGGTTTCAAAGAAAAGAAATATCAAACGAAGTCTAAACGGATGAAACCTTCGGAAATGTGATTTTCTCAACGAATAAGACCAGAGAGACTTGGACCCTACATCAAGAAAAGAAACAGGAGGCCACGAGGTAGGGGGCGCGCCTGCCTACCCCAGGCGCGCCCTCCACCCTCGTGGGCCCCCTGTTGCTCCACCGACGTACTCCTTCCTCCTATATATACCTACGTACCCCCAAACGATCAGATACGGAGCCAAAACCCTAATTTCACCGCTGCAACTTTCTGTATCCATGAGCTCTCATCTTGGGGCCTGTTCCAGAGCTCCGCCGGAGGGGGCATCGATCACGGAGGGCTTCTACATCATCATCATAGCCCTTCTGATGAAGTGTGAGTAGTTCACCTCAGACCTACGGGTCCATAGTTATTAGCTAGATGGCTTCTTCTCTCTTTTTGGATCTCAATACAATGTTCTCCCCCTCTCTTCTGGAGATCTATTCGATGTAATCTTCTTCTTGCGGTGTGTTTGTTGAGACCGATGAATTGTGGGTTTATGATCAAGTTTATCTATGAATAATATTTGAATCTTCTATGAATTTTTTTTATGTATAATTGGTTATCTTTACAAGTCTCTTCGAATTATCAGTTTGGTTTGGCCTACTAGATTGATCTTTCTTGCAATGGGAGAAGTGCTTAGCTTTGGGTTCAATCTTGCGGTGTCCTTTCCCGGTGACAATAGGGGCAGCAAGGCACGTATTGTATTGTTGCCATCGAGGATAACAAGATGGGGTTTTCATCCTATTGCATGAGTTTATCCCTCTACATCATGTCATCTTGCTTAAGGCGTTACTCTGTTTTCATTAACTTAATACTCTAGATGCATGTTGGATAGCGGTCGATGAGTGTAGTAATAATAGTAGATGCAGGCAGGAGTCGGTCTACTTGTCTCGGACGTGATGCCTATATACATGATCATACCTAGATATTCTCATAACTATGCTCAATTCTGTCAATTGCTCAACAGTACTTTGCTGCATCATCCCTTTCTCTTCGGGGAAAACCAACGCAGTGCTCAAGAGGTAGCAGTATACACACTTTTGATATAAAAACAATTTACACACGACTACAACTATCTTTTAGCGGCCTAAGTACGAGTTGCTCATGGTTGATTAGTCTTATGATGCTTATTCTGAGAAAAAGAAGTCCTGTCCTACGATGTAATGTGTACTTAGAAATACTCGAAGAGGTGAAAGCCTTGTTGATCTGCTGCTATTGATGTCCGCCCTTGCATGATCACCACATATAGTTGCACACACGCACTATATCCGTTCCTGTTTTAGTACTACTAGAATCCTCAAAGCATAGTGCATGGTACGACTTCAGAGCCAACATTCAGGTAGTGGCCTGTGTCTGTCTAGGCTAGCCTTTCCTTCCTACATGTGTGTGGGCTCACCGTGTTCCAGAGTAACCGTTCCACTACAAGCTTGCAATTGTAGGCACTAAAGCCCCCCCCCTTTAGTACCGGTTCAGCACGAACCGGTGCTAAAGGGCAACCACGTGGCACGAGCCAGCTCCGTGGGCGCGTAGGACATTAGTACCGGTTGGTAACACCAATCGGTACTAAATGTTTGGGTGTGTTTTGGTTTTATTTTTTATTTTTACTTTAATTTTGTGTTTTCAATTTAATTTAGTGATTGTTTTATATTATAATGAGTTGTTAAATCATTAGGTGATTAGTTTGACTGGATGCGTGGATCCTAGCTAAGTCATCAAGTATATGTCATATCCATATTATATATACTTGATCACCTATACTTAAGTGATCGAGGTAATATGGATATGGCATATACTTGATCACTTAGCTACAATCCATCCAGTTGAAACTAATATGCAATTTCTTTCATAAATGATATAATAACTCATCATCATCATATTAATTAATATAAAAACTCTTGCATCATATATATCATCACCAACGGTTTTCATAGCAAAGATATCATCGAGTTCAACATGGTAATGATATTATAAGCGTTCATAAAACCACAAAAGCAAATCACTCTTTGAGATTAAGTTCAGGACGAAGAACACGGACATGAGAGGACAAGTACTAAGAGCAGGAACTAGCTAATTAATCACTACTGCTGCTCTCTCTTAGGTAAAATAGCATAGAACATGTATAGCTTTGCTGATTCATCATATTGGAGCATGCAGATGAACATGTCTCCTAATCGTGGGTTGCGCTTCTGATTGCTGCCCCCTAGTGCTTCTCTGTGATCGTTCACAATTTTGCTCCAGTCTTTTACTATTAAGCATTCCTCGCTATTAGAAATCCTGAATGCACTAAAGTGCATTGTAGGATATCTTGGCCGTAAGCTAACAATATTCATGGTACCTTTAGTCTCGATCCAATCAGGCACAACATTCATCGGGAGTCCCTGTTGAAGAACATAGTAACATACTTAGCAATGAAGTTTAGCTTAAAAAATAATGTATGCAAAAGATGCACTGAGGAGAAGTAGTAGAAATCTTACCATCTTTCCTAAATATATGTGACCGTAGTTCAGTACGAACACTATTGGTCGCACGTTTTGAGTACTAACATTTCTAAGTGCAGGAAAGAAATTTGTCTTGACAGCATCAAGATCCTCAAGCCATGAAACATAATGACTTGTCTCCTTGCAGTTTAGTTCAGCCCCGGGACAGTGGACGGTCCTGTCTACCAAGCGCCGGACATGTTTGCTTGATTGGAAGTAAACTGTCAATATTAATTGAGATCTATTAATTATTCAACTGGTTCAAATAATCTCATATCGAAGACATAAATATGGTTGATAAACTCACATAATGGTAGAACTGGAGGCGTCTGCACATCGACCCAGATGTCTCTATTACCTTCAATATCATCTTCCGGACGAATATCAAATGTGATAACCATATCAGGTTCAAATGCATAAGCCTTGCATAGTGCTTGCCAAGTTTTGCATTCAAAATAGGTGTATGTGTCTGCATTGTATAATTTGACGTTGAAGGTATAACCATCCTCGGTCTTCAAGTAAACTCTTTTTACCTCCATAGTTTCATTAGGACTGAAACCTATCTTATTCAAGACAAAAATTCTTGCATGGCAAGGGATACGCTAGTAGAATAGTGAAAAATTAAAATTAAAAGTTGAAGCAAATGAAGCATAAGTCATGCTTAATTACGAAAAAAGACTTGTCGTTGTGACTTACTGTATCCACTTCGAAGTTCTCATCCAGCTTGATGCTGAAGCGTCTATCATCAACTAGAAAATTTCTGCCGCACATGCCACGCTGGTCTTCGCAGTATTCGCACATAATGAAATCGTGTTCGTCGTCAGACGACATTGCTATGTTCATAGGTGAAACATTAAACACTTATTAGTTCTATTAATTCAACTAATTCTGTTAATTCAACTAGTTCAACTAATTAATTGAACTAATTCAACTAAGCACTTACGAAGAATATACCTAATTAATTGAATTAATTCAACTAACTAGTTCAACTAATTAATTCAACTAAACTAGTTTTATTAATTTTCTTACTAAAAATAAGGTAGCTAGTTCTATATAATAAAATGTTAATTAGATAATGAAATCTCATATAACTAAATTAAATACATATCTAACATATAATTTATATCTAATTCATCTAACATTTGACATTAATATCTAACATATGTTCATATATAGGTGAAACATTAAACACTTACTAGTTCTATTAATTCAAAAATAAACTAGTTCTATTAATTCAACTAAGCATTTACTAAAAATAAACTAGTTCTATTAATTTCTTACTAAAATAAAGTAGGTACTTCTATATAGTAATATTTTGATTAGATCATCAAATCTCATATACCTAATTTTTCTTACTAAAAATAAACTTGTTCTATTAATTTTCATACTAAAAATAAACTAGTTATATTAATTCAACTAGTTCAAATCTCATATATATACCTAATTAATATCTAGCTATACTAATTCAACTAGTTTAACTTGTTCTAATTCATGTAAAATATATTTGACATTAATATTTAACATCTTTTCCATATAATTCATCTAACATTAACATTCTAACATTATTATCTACGTAATTTATCTAACATTAATCTAAACAACAGAAAATAGAAAATAAGTAAAAACGATGTGTGTGTGTGTATGCGTGTGCGTGTGGTGTGGTGTGTGTGTGTGTGTGTACGAGCGGGGGGTGGCGGCGTACGGGCGGCGGCGGGCGATGACAGGGACGGGCGATGACAGGGACGGGCGGTGACGACGACGGGTGGCGGGGGCGACGGCGGTGACGGCGACGACGGGTGGCATGGGCAACGGCGGTGACGGCGACGACGGGCGGCGGGGGCGGAGAGGGCGGCGCGCGATGGGCGACGGGCGCGGCGAAGAAGTTGGATCGAGAAGAAGTACTGGTGGTCGATGAAACTGATTTTTTTATAAGTGCCATATATATAGGAGGGGTCTTTAGTACCGGTTGGAGCCACCAACCGGTACTAAAGGCCAATTTTCGCCAGGGCAAGGGGCGGGAAACGACCCCTTTAGTACCGGTTCGTGCCACGAACCGGTACTAAAGACCCCCCCTTTAGTACCGGTTGGAGCCACCAACCGGTACTAATGGTTGTGCGCTGCCACCGGCGATGCACAATGTTTAGTCCCACCTCGCCGAGCGAAGGGCAGCCACACTGGTTTATAAACCCAACCGCGGCTGCTCCTTCGAACTTCTCTATATAGCAGGCTTCGGGGCCTAACTAGGGCACGCTGCCCTGTGAGTCTGCTGGCTCTTCTGGGCCTGCATTTGCACACCCTAGGTCTGGCAGGCCCACTGGGCAGCGCGCCAACAAATTTTTTATATAGTTTTTTCTTTTCTGCATTATTTATTTTCTTCTATTTATTTTTGAGTAATTTTTATATAGTTTTTTCTATTTTGCATTATTTATTTTCTTCTATTTATTTTTGAGTAATTTTTTTGTATAGTTTTTTTCTTTTCTGCATTATTTCTTTTTCTATTTCCAGTTTGTACACGAAGTGCGTCCAGTTTTTACCGTGACCCTCTCTACTCTTTCGCACATGCTATGCGGGTGAAATGATGATACCATGCCAAGTTTCAACATTTTCATAATTCATTTTATAGTGATTTTCAATTTCACGGTCATTTAACTCTCTAAACAATTAGGTAAATGACCGAAAAACAACAAATGATGTCAGAACATGTTGGAAATTGATGACGTCGCTTTGAATGCTGCATACTGAACACAAAAGAAGTCCAGAGTTCAAATAAGTTTAAAAAACATTGAAGTGCCCGTGTAACAGATGAGTTCTTGTCCGAAACCCTTATACTCCGAAAGAGTTTGTCCAGTTTGTACACGAAGTGCGTCCAATTTTTGCCGTGACCCTCTCTACTCTTTCGCACATGCTATGCGGGTGAAATGATAATACCATGCCAAGTTTCAACATTTTCAGAATTCATTTTGTAGTGATTTTCAATTTCACGGTCATTTAGCTCTCCAAACAATTAGGTAAATGACCAAAAAACAACAAATGATGTCAGAACATGTTGAAATTGATGACGTCGCTTTGAATGCTGCATACTGAACACAAAAGAAGTCCAGAGTTCAAATAAGTTTAAAAAACATTGAAGTGCCCGTGTAACAGATGAGTTCTCGTCCGAAACCCTTATACTCCGAAAAAGTTTGTCCAGTTTGTACACGAAGTGCGTCCAGTTTTTGCCGTGACCCTCTCTACTCTTTCGCACATGCTATGCAGGTGAAATGATGATACCATGCCAAGTTTCAACATTTTCAAAATTTATTTTGTAGTGATTTTCAATTTCACGGTCATTTAGCTCTCCAAACAATTAGGTAAATGACCGAAAAACAACAAATGATGTCAGAACATGTTGGAAATTGATGACGTCGCTTTGAATGCTGCATACTGAACACAAAAGAAGTCCGGAGTTCAAATAAGTTATTAAAAATAAAAAAGAGGTGCAATGCTGGTTAATTTGCTTCAAGCCTTTCGGAATAGTGTAGACTGCACTGCACATAGCTCAGTGCAATCTATGCTATTTCGAAAGGCTTGAAGCTAATCAACATGCGGGTGAGCATTGCGCCTCTTCGTCATTGTCTGTGCACTCACGGCTTATAAACCGCTCATACTGCCTCTCTCTTGGCGAGGTGGGACTAAAAATCAGCTTACTAAGAAACTCTAGTACCGGTTCATGGCATGAACCGGTACTAAAGGTCTTCGTGGGGGCCCCAGCCTGACCATAGCCTGACACAGCCTCATTAGTACCAGTTCGTGGCATGAACCGGTACTAAAGGTTGCCCACGAACCGGTACTAATGATGCCCGCCCGCCTAGCCGTTGGAACCGGCACTAATGGTCACATTAGTGCCAGCTCAAATTCAAACCGGCACTAATGTGCTTCACATTTGACCCTTTTCTACTAGTGTATGTAACAAGATTCCACAATCTTGCATTCATATGTGATACATTGACCTTTGAATATCATTAACATGTGTTGCATTCACCTTCTAATAATATTATAAGAGAACTTCAGGATATCTGTATTTAGCATGAACCGGGGATTACCATTATTGGTGTTTCCTTGAATAGACTGTACACACTACACATCCACACTAGATATCACGTCAGCTCTATGATCATGCAAATCAATATGACAATGAATATGTATGTCATGAAAAAGAAACGGTGGAAGTTGCATGGCAATATATCTCGGAATGGCTATAGAAATGTCATAGTAGGTAGGTATGGTGGCTGTATTGAGGAAGATATAAGGAGGTTTATGTGTGAAAGAGCGTATCATGTCACGGTGTTTGGATGCACTGGTGAAGTTTGCACCAATGCTCGAGGTGAGAAAGGGCATTGCACGGTATAGAAGAGGCTAGCAAATTGCGAAAATATAGGAGTGCGTATAATCCATGAACTCACATTAGTCATAAAGAACTCAAATACTTATTGTGAAAGCCTATTAGCCCTCGAAGCAAAGTACTACTCGCAATGCCCCTAGGGAGGAGGTCTGTAGGAGTTGACCATTGTACGCCCCCGATTATAGCAGCACAAAGGATTCCAATCAGACCTAAGAATACTTGGACTTCCCCATCATGCCATAACAAACACTTAGATGAGCAATAAATAACAAGATTTAATACCTATATTTCTACTAACCAATGATCATGAACCTATACCCTTTCATATTACGACATCAATATTGTTAAATCATACATTTCATATTTAGTGATCTACATGAAAGTTTTTATTATATCCACCTTCAATACCTTATCATATCAGGACTAATTTCATAACATGTACCTATTTCCATTACTATATTTTAGACTCTCAAAAAAGATTTAAGTGAAGCATAAGAGTGCAACTATTTATTTAAAATATAACCACCGTCATGCTCTAAAAGATATAAGTGAAGCACTAGAGAAATTTCCTACCTCAAAAGATATAAGTGAAGCACATGAGTATTCTAACAAATCACGAATAAATGTGTGTCCCTCTCAAAAGGTGTGTGCAAAATGATGATTATGGCAAACTAAAAAGCAAACAAAGCAAAATCTAATATGGCACAAGACGCTTGAAGCAAAACTCATATCATGTGATGAATAAAAATATAGCTTCAAATAGTATACCGATGAATTGTAGACAAAAGAGAGGATGCCAGCTGGGGCATCCCAAGCTTAGATGCTTGGGTCTTCCTTGAATATTACCTGGGGGTGCCTTGGGCATCCACAAGCTTAGGGTCTTGCCGCTCCTTATTCCTTCATCTATCGTGATCTCATCCAAAACTTGAAAACTTCAGCACACAAAACTCAACAAAAACCTAAGTATAAAGAACCAAATCACGAGTTTATATTGAAAAGCCAAAACAAGCAAAAACATGAACTGGCACCAGGTAGTGGGTTAATAGGTTAGTCCCAAAAATGATATAAAATAGCATATAAAGCATCCAAGATTGATAATATAATAAATACATTGGAGATGTATCATCCTAAGTATAAAGAACCAAATCACGGACTGGCCAGACACAGAGGCAATCGCCGCTTTTAAGAACAACATCCATGGCAAAAAGCTCGCTTGAGAGCTCGGGCAAGAGAGACCCCGAACAATGGCGGCCTTCACCCAGTTAATGACTAGATTCTGGGGGGGGGGGGTAACTGGATTACCCGCAACAATCGACTTCGGCCCATCACTCGCCCTATCACACCCAACACAAGTAACGCCGACGATGAGGCAGTAAATGTCGCAGCTGCAAATCAACGCAAAAGCAATAAACGAAAGCCTACTCAAATGGACAGAGAGGGTCCCTCCATGTTGGATCGGATATTGGATAGGCCATGCGCCATCCATGGTACCCCTAACAAGCCGACTACTCATTCTAATAGAAATTGCTAGGTGATCAAGCAGGCCGGCACGATAGTTGCCGAGCATCCGGACGGAGACTAAGGCCGTAATAACAATAGTGGTCACTCCAGAGCAAGCATCATTGGCCAAAAAGGTTTCCTTCCGAGGTGAAGGATGTCAACATGCTATATCCTACTCACACTCAAAGGGGGCAAGTGCGGGTCACCCGCGGCCGCGTACCCAATATGCCTCATCAGAGCAAAATGTCAGATTTTCCGATCACACGCGAACTATAAAATGCCCAGAACAACCTCGTTACGCGGAGCAGGCCACATTAATACTTGATGCCATTGTGGACGGTTTCCACTTAAACCGTTTGTTGATGGACTGCTGAAGCAGTTTTAACCTACTCTATGCAGACACCGTTAGAGAAATGCATATCAACCCTACAAGGATAAGACCAAGTAAAGTGGTGATAAAAGGCTTCAAGCCAGGGGTTTGGAACCGAAGGATCGGAAACAACACACTCGAGGCGGTATTTGGCATTCCTGAAAACTTTTGTAGGGAAGGCTTAATCTTGGAGATAACGCCCTTTCACAGCCATTACCAAACATTCCTCGGGCAGCCTGCTTTTGGTTGTTTCCACGCCCCCCCCCCCCGCAATATGGTAATCTAAAACTTCAGATGGATGGACCTAATGGTATAATCACATTACATGGAAACAAGTCATTTTCACCTTTAAAGGAACAACAATCCATGACCTTAGTGACCGAGGTACAGGAAGCCGAGGAACAAGTAACCAAAGACGCGACAGGTAACAGGGCCATGTCAGGCAACCCTAGGAGCGCAATGCGCCCTGTCAACTCGGAGAACACCTCGGCGCACACCAGCGGCACCCCTCAATAGGGGTATGCGCTCCGTTGTCCCCACAGCATGACCTAGTACTATGTTCCTCGGATGCACAACTTCGTGTTGAAAATACCATGGGGGATCACGGAGCACGTGCAAGACTAGAGAACGGGAGTGGTTCAGATCAACCGACGACTCATTCATAAATACATTGCCTTAGAAAATAACCCGGTTCAACCGGGGGCTGGACAAGCAGTCTCTAGCTGCCTTGGGATACATCTCACTAAAGAACGTCCTTTTGAGACAGTTGCCGACCACATGCTTTCGAGCAAAAACGGCACAATTGATCGAATAAAGATGAATCCCTCTTCTGGCTTAGACGGAATAATAGGGAGGGGCATACATAAAGAGGCATAAAAAAGAACGGTGATAAACGCCGACTTTGTTGTCTGGACCTCGCCCCTACCTTCTCATTGCTCATTTGTTATGTTTATTGTGGCTGAATCTCTTTCACTCGGATTATATGGTTCGATCATCATTATGCATAAAAATGGGAGGGGGGGGGGGGGAGGGAGGGATTCGAGCCTCTCTTTTTTCCTCTTTCTTTCAGTCTGGGCATAGCTACTAACATATTACAATCTTTTTTCTATATTAACAGAAATTAAAAAGGAGGTCCTACTTCGAATTCGACCCCTCATATATATCCGAGGTTTCTTAGGATGCTCTTGGACGCCAAGTCATCTGTATTTTTGCATTATATGCATTGATTTCGAGTTGTGTCTTTGGTCAAATGGGCCCTAGCGACACATGCGGAGCCCCCCTCCACGTCCCAGGATGCCAAAGTCCCTGCTCCATGTCGGATCCATGCGGGCTTTGCTTGGCGAAGGCCATGTGACAACTCAGAGGGAATGGAAACACAGGGGAGGGAGGCCTAGCACACGGGCTAGGATGGGTCGCCTCCTGAATCGCCCTGGGAGGTCAACGCTGGGGCTCGGGAAAAAGGTCTTCACTTCTCTTATGTTGCAATTTTGATGTTGAATTTGACCACCTCGACTAGGTTGCAAACATAATTTTCATTAGCTAGTTAATATTATTTCCGTAGGTCCACTAATCCCATCGCCTAATAACAAATTGTTATCAGAGCAATCTTTGAATTCTAATCTCTTCTCATTCTTTTAACCAAACTCGGTCTCCAAATCAGACGTGACATAGTGTCATTGTTCAAGAATTCACCCGATTAATCAGTTAACAGGCCAATTAATCTTTTTTAGACAATAATAGGCCAGTTACTCGCTACTCACAGAGTGGCCGAATCGAATAACACATATTCGTTGCTTTAACTCGCCAGGCCGATAATTGGCCAGTTACATCGATTAATCTGTTGTCAGGCCAATTAATCCCTGGTGGTCCATGAATGGATGGGCAAACAAAGCCCACATTTTTGGCCCGTAACCACTTCCAGCCCCACCCCGCTCCTTAATAGCTAGGATTAATAATTTTATCTCCTCTCTATGCTTTATATATGTGTATAACAACATGTTTGGGTATATAACATAGCTGGGAGCATGAGAGTATGGTATAATACATAAAAAAAACTACTCCATCTGTTCCGAATTACTTGTCGCAGGTATGGATGTATCTAAATGTATTTTAGTTCTAGATACATCTATTTCTACGACGAGTAATTTAAAACGAAGGGAGTAAATATATATTGGCAAGTTCCTATTTAAACTACCGATTAATGATCGATCAATTAATCCAGTTAACATGCTGATTCATCGATTAATCGCTACTCCTACAATGACCGAGCAGCTACCGGTCAAGGATCTTGAACATTGCATAGTGCATCGGATAATTTGGTTTGTCACTCGTTTGACTTTGTGCCACCCTTGGCATCGTGCCTTTGCACCCACTACGAGTGTGAGCGTGTGACGACTTTTCATAGCGGTGCACCGAGTGTAGGCCACGCTTCCGCCGACCCACACGCGGGGCAGAGTGTCCGGAGACAGGAACACGCGCGCCTGCGCTGCCAGCCACGGCAATGGCGATGCCGCCGAAGCCCGGCGAGCCGCCCAAGCCCTCGCCGGGGCGCAGCCCCAGCCTCAACCCCAACCCCTGCCCGCTCCCGCCCATTCCCGGCGGCCCGCAGCCTGGCCAGCCCCCCGCGGCGGCGGCGCCGCCGCGGTCCCACCACCGCCGCGCCAGATCTGAGGTGCCCTTCCGCTTCCCGGACGCCGACGGCGGGGGCTTCGACGAGATCGGCTCCGAGGACGACCTCTTCTCCACGTTCATGGACATGGACAAGATCGCCGGCTCCGGCCGCGACCGCGCCGCGGAGACGTCCTCCTCGCCGCCGCGCCCCACCAAGCACCGCCACAGCGCGTCCTTCGACGGGTTCGCCATGGGCTGCGGCGGGCCCGGGAGGCAGGACGGCGGGGGCGGGGGCGGAGGGGTGTTCGCCGACGTGCTGGAGGCTAAGAAGGCCATGTCCTCCGAGCAGCTGTCTGAGCTCGCCTCCGTCGACCCCAAGCGTGCCAAGAGGTGACCCGTCGCATCCTGAGGCTCCCTTGGATTTTGAGTTGGTGGTTGGTCGGTAGGATGCTAGGGTTAGTAAACAATTGAGGGAGCGCCGGGAAGGACTAGCAAGAATTGTGGTCTAGGTAGGCGTGACTAGGAGTGATTCTGCAAGCAAAGATATGTGCCAGAAAAAGGGCACGTCCTAGTAGATTATTACGCAATCAAATCACGGCATATCTTTGGTGTTAGTGGTCTTGAATCCGGATAGTGACAGGCAGATCCTAGGATAGGACTTGCTGGCCAGCTTAATTTGGTATCACAAGGCTTCCTTCTGACGTTTCTTGCTTACGCGGGTTTCCTTTTGGAATACAAGCACCCATAGAAGTGGTTCAAATGCTAATTTTATTGTTCTCTAAGTTGCTGTCATTGTTCGAAAAGCGGCTCGTGGCATTTAGTTCCTAAATAAGCGAAGGGCATGGGACGAAAGGGGCGGGAGATGGCAACGAATGCCGCATGCCGCCTTCTTATGGTATTTTCTCTCCATTGGCTATGGCTTATTTGTTATCATTTTCTATGGGTCGCCAACCTATTCAATGAAGCTTGTGTGGCATATCTTTGAATTTATAGTTCTTCTGTTTCAGATTAACCATTTCCTATTTTCGCTTACAAGTTATACATTAGTTAGTTTTCTCTCTCAATTTTTTTACCGTGATCTATCTATGCAATACCTGGTTACATTGTTTCCATGTCTCCTTGTAAACATTCTATTTTTAAAACAAGTTTCTGTTATATAGGGTGATATTTGATGTAATGGTGTTATATAATTATTTAATGTGTTTTATTTCGTATGTTATTATCTTAGCCCAAAATAGTTATTTAATAAGCTCTTAAATACGCATGTGGAGTGAAAGAGTTGGGAGATGGCGATTTGTTGCATGTTGCTTAGGTCTGCACTGTTTTACGGTGTCGCCCCATTTTCAAGGCCTTTTTTATTTCATCCGCTAATGACCTGCAAGATGTTCAATGAAGTTACTGTGGTTAACTTTTTAATTTGTTCTTTATTTTGGAATAACTAGGTGAAATCTAAATATATTCCTGTTTCGTGTACGTTAAACAGCATTGCATGTGATTGTTTTCAAGCAAATGTTTGTACTGCAATCAAGTTATATAAATACCTATATTTCTCGTGTAGGTTTCATTCACACAGCTTTCTAGTATCACGCAATCCTTATTGCAATAGATAATACTGGTTATGAACTACTCCCTCCGTCCCATAATATAAGAGCGTTTTAGACACTACACTAGTGTCTAAAACGCTCTTATAGTCTTTTCTTTTGCTTAGCCAATCAAATTTGTCCCAGCTGTGAAAAGCGGATGTATCAGAACTTCACATAGGATACGATTCCATATCAAAGAGAATTTGTTTTTCTTTTAAAGCTATACTGTATTTACAATCAGTCTGCTCATGTGAACGTTTTTAGCCAGCATACTGCGTTATCTGGCTGCATTGAATGATGGCCAATTTTATTCCTGTGCTTTCTTTGTTTCAGAATTCTAGCGAACAGACAATCTGCAGCTCGGTCAAAGGAAAGAAAGGCTAGATATATAACAGAATTAGAGCGGAAGGTTCATACTCTTCAGACCGAGGCTACTACTCTTTCGGCACAACTGACGCTATTTCAGGTAAACTTTCATCCATCTGTTTGCCTCATGGATTGCAGTATTACCATTACTATGTTCGTTAATGTGTTCTCAGCAGGGCCATCTACAGAAATTTGGGCCTCAGTGCGACATGCAATGGTTCCTATGTTTTTTTGGTATAATTAAACTAATGCAACTAAGTGTACTCTCATTTAATTATATAACTTAATTATGCATTATTTCGTATAATATTTTAAATTAGAAATTATTTTACAGGTAGTGTGCGGTGTGCCACATTAATCCTATAGTCAACTACATACCTAACTGAGTAGTACTACTGTACTAGTAGGGATTGCATTCAATAGAACCAGGAAGAGAAATATTATATAAAAAGAAAAAACCTAATCTAGTGCTTTTGTTATCTATTTTAATTACGGGCTTATGGCTTACCTTGGCGCAGTGGTAAAGCTGCTGCCTTGTGACCATGAGGTCACGGGTTCAAGTCCTGGAAACAGCCTCTTACAGAAATGTAGGGAAAGGCTGCGTACAATAGACCCAAAGTGGTCGGACCCTTCCCCGGACCCCGCGCAAGCGGGAGCTACATGCACCGGGCTGCCCCCTTTGCTTATGGCTTACCTTGGAATGTATCCTGGGGTGACTGTATGGCTGCTGTAGTTGTGAATCTGGTGGGCGATGGCCGGGCACATGGTGGACTCGTGGTGGGCGACTGCAATCTATTGCCGTCTCACTGAAGCAGGCAAGGCGGTGCCTCACTATTCTCGCTCGTGAAGTTGTAGAGGAACGCACGCTCGACTAGTCGGCTGTAGCGAGTAGGCCCAGTAGCGCCCGCCTTATTTTCCTATTTGGTCTTTTACCAACAGACCCGAAAGAGGAGTGGGGCACCATACTGGGCCGACTGGGGGCCTGCTGGCTGGGTATCGTACATGTCAGTGCCTCACTATAACATGTGTCCGCATCTGACGCGTCCTGCTACAGTTTTCTCTCGTATCGGACAAGCTAGGCAAGAAAAAAAAGCCAGCCAGCCAGCACAGGAACTGGATGTTTTTTCATAGTCTTTTCCTCTGGTTCGGGCTATATGATTTTGGGGGCCTGTGCGATCACACAGGTCGCACACCCTCGTCGTCGGGCCTGGTTCTCAGTGTACAAAAGAAAACACATTAATCGTTAACTCATGACACCATGCATAGTAATTCTGCCTTTTAAACCATACTGAGAAGCCAGGTGCATCCAATACATGGAAGTCGGTGTCAACCAAACTGCATATGCTCTAGACTTAGTGAATCACCAGTCGCCATGATATTTTATTTGAACTGATGCACATGCCATCGAAGCTATAGCACATATAAATTCTCTTGTTTTTTGTTGACTAATAAAGCATATGAAATGTTAGTGCCAAACCACCTGAAGTGATTTTTGTATGTGGTTATATTAACAATATGGAGGGCTGATGGGTGATACCCTGCACCATGAGGCAATAAGATGCTCTAACTCTGTTTACCAGAAATCCAGAACTGTTTAGTTCTGGTGTCCGTGATGTTTATGTTGTAGTATTAAGTTCTGACCAGGACTGGGTTTTACATTTTAGCATGTTCTTTTGTATAGAAAATGTTGTTTGCATAAATTTGCTGGATATCCTTTAAGGAATAATATCTTGGTGGCAGAGAGATACAACAGGCCTTTCCGCTGAAAATACAGAGCTCAAGATTAGGTTGCAGGCCATGGAACAGCAAGCTCAACTGCGTGATGGTGAGATTTTTATTACCTGAACTAGTATAATCATGTCAACTCTTGATTATCATTGTTTCGGACAATTTTGTACAGGAAGGTGCCTCATTGTTGCTCTGTAGATTGGCATAGAATAAATAACTTCGTACCCAAACAGATAACTTGTGTTGTCTAATAGAGATAATATTCAAAAAAATAAAAATTCTTAACAGAAGTAACATATTTTTGCAGCTCTGAATAATACACTCAAGCAGGAACTGGAGAGGCTTAAGATCGCTACAGGTGAGATGACAAAGCCTGATGAAGCATATAATACGGGAATGCATCATGTTCCATACAACCCGTCTTTCTTCCAGCTTTCCGAGCAACACACACCTCAGCACCATTCAAGTGTTCATCAGCTGCCATCCCAATTCCAACCACCTCATCCCAATGTCCCAAGCCACCAGATGCTATCCCACCCAAACACGTTCCCAGATATGATGCAGCAAGACTCTCTTGGGCGGTTCCAGGGGCTGGACATTGGCAAAGGTTCAGTGGCTGTGAAGTTGGAGGCAGATGCTGCTGCGAAGTCAGAGGGTAGCTCCATATCTGCAGGTGAAAGTAATAGCACCTTCTAATTATGGACCTACCTGCAAACAAGCACTCCTGTCATTTAGATTTATATGTTCATAGTCTTACATCCTCAAACTGCTTTCGTCGCCCTGCTAGGCATATTTTTTTTATCCAATTCTTTCTATTTATCTGGTGTTGTTTGATTGTAGGGACCTAGGTAGTTTGTTTGGGTTCATTTCCCATGTGTTGTGTGTTGTTTCAAAGTTAGGGCGACTGGGTGATCGGCCTATCTTCTTTGTTTACCATGTAGACAATTAATCATGAGTTTTCCATTTGGAATTTACA
Organism: Triticum urartu; assembly: GCF_003073215.2. Lineage (NCBI taxonomy): Eukaryota > Viridiplantae > Streptophyta > Magnoliopsida > Poales > Poaceae > Triticum > Triticum urartu. The sequence continues at coordinate 51,871,340 of NC_053023.1, forward strand.
TTTTTCTGTTGATATGCTTTGCATCCTGGGAATCTACAAGCATCAAATTGTTGTAAAACTGTGGTGTTTCAGACATCCGATCTTCTTAGAAAATGGTATGCATACTTTTGATATAAAGACGATTTACACTTGTCTACAACTATCTTTTACCAACACAAGTACGGGTTGCTCATGGTTGATTAGTCCTACGGCGTGCATTCGCAGAAAAAGAAGTCCTATCCTATGACGTTATGTGTACTTAGAAACACTTGAAAAGGTGGAAGCCTTTCTGATCTGCTGCTGTCGCATGTGTCTATATCCAGTTGTGTTGTAGTACTACCCGAGGCATCCTGAAGGTATAGTGCATGGTACGGCTTCAGGGCCAACATTCAGGTAGGACGTGTTTGGTTGTTTGGGTGAGCCGAGCCCGGCTGAGAGGAGGAAAATGAGCTAGGCTGAGTAGAGGCAGGTTGAGCGAATACAGGGTAAAAAAACGAAGTTTGCGTGCTGTTTGGTTGCCTGTATGAGGGGTTCTGTCACCGGAAACCAATTTCGACCCGGTGTTTGGTTGTCTGGCTCGCATGATGATTAGAAGTTAACAACTACATTTAAACTAGAGCATCTCGGCCAACACCACGACCTCCTTGGTGAGGGACACGACCACCTCTCGCACGCGTCGGAGGATCTCCAGCTTCACCGCTCACTTCTTCTGCAGCACCACCGCGCTCGCCGTCATCGGCTTCTCATCCGCAGCCGTAATGCCCCAAGCGCTAGCTAGCAGCCTAGCAAGCACATCGCCGCTGGTGGCTAGCTGGCTAGCAAGCACACCGCGGTTGCTGGCTGGCTAGCTAGCAAGCACACAGTAGTAGCTTACCCACGACTGTCGCAGCCACGCGCTTGCCCGCCGTCGTGCCTCGTAGCAGCTTGCCCCACGCCGGCGCCACCGTGCCTTGCTGTAGCGCCCGCGCACTTGCCCGTCGCAGCAGATCGCCCCACGAGGAGGGGGAGGGGATCCATGGCTCGTCGTCCGATTGCGAGGTAGCCGACAGCGCAACCGGGCTGGCGAGCGGAGGATGCGAAGGAGGGGTGGACGCCGGCGCCACCGGGGTGGTGAGCGGAGGAGGCGAAGCGAGGGTGTGCCTTTGGCTGGATTGGGAGACCAGGAAGATAAGGTGCTTGAAGGGGAGGGAGAGATTTAGAGGTGATTATGTGTAAACACGTACAACCAGAGCCACCCATGTTTTTACAACACAGTACAAACGCAATCACTCATACATACGCATATATATTCATCCATATAAACGCACACCCTACCCCTATAAGCACCTTCGAGAGACTGAGCTCGCATATCATCTTGAGATTTATGAAGTCACCGTAGGAGCCTCCTCATCGACAGGAACGTCTCCTCCCACTGAAAGCGTAACACCGAAAATCCTAAAATAAATCCAGAATAATGCGAGCACTAGGACTTCAACCCTGGTGGGTTGGGGATACCACTGTCCCTCTAACCATCCAACCACATGTTGGTTCGTGCCGGAGCCACCCATGTGCATTGCAGAGCATCGCTCCGCTTCGGCCGTTTCTAGTGAGTCAGGCTCAGGGGTGCTCTAAGAACCGTGCCGTGCAGGTTCAATAATGTTTGTGGGCAACCAAGCAGCTCGACACCGAAAAGATCCTGCATAAGCTGGGTCTGGTTGAACTTTTGTGGGCAACCAAACGCGCCTGTTGTGGTCTGTGTCTGTCTTGGCTGGCTTGTCCGTCCTGCATGCGTATGGGCTCACCGTGTTCCACGATGACTTCTCCACCGCGTGCTTGCAATCTCCCTGCATGCTGCGGCTATAGTGCCTGTCTAAGTGGTTTTATATGGAACAATATTCCACATTCTTGCATTCATATGTGGTGCATTTACCTTTGAATATCATTCAAAGCTGTACACACCACATGATTTGGAGCGCATCTACCTAGTTACTAATGCCTTTGCTTCCTTGCACTTGTCAACAACTGTTCCTGGTTCTTTTTATGTGTTGTAAGTGTGTATGTTGGTATTGTTATACCTTATTGAATTGCTGATATTATTATATATGCTTGTCCTTTTGGGAGGATAAACATACTCGGTTAGATATGTGTATATAGGGCTTTAAACACCATGGCTAGGTTACATACTCAGTTTGTGTCATCTAGTTTATCTCACCACCTTAGAAGAAAGATATCTCAATCCATCTCCTCTGGCAACCTTCTCTTCAAATCAGACATGATATACTACAAAAGATGTTTTTGTCACCTGCTTGACTTCATACCATCCTCGTCACCATTCCTTTTTTATTGTGACTACTTTTCTTAGCCTTGCACCGAGTGTTAGGATGCATTGTAGATCAGCAGAGTATTCCTCTAGAAGCCTACCCTGACCCACACGTGGTCAGAGTCTCGGAGACAAGAACACGCGCCTGCGCTGCCACCGCAATGCCGATGCCATCGAAGCCCTCGCCGGGGGCAGTCCCAACCCGAAGCGCAACCCCAACCCAGGCCCGCTCCCACCCATCCCCGGCCCCAGCGAGTCCAGCCCCTGCGGCGGTGCTACCGAGGTCTCACCATTGCCACACCAAATCTAAGGTGGACTTTCACTTCCCGGACGCCGACGGCGGGGGCCTCGATGTGATCGGCTCTGATGATGACCTCTTCTCCACGTTCATGGTCATGGAGAAGATCAGCCCGCGCCGCAGAGACACCCCCCTTAATACAGAAATACCATATGTTTGCAGCTCCAAATGATGCACTCAAACAGGAAGCCAAGAGGCTTAATATCGCTACAGGTGAGATGACAAACCCAAGCAATACGGGAATGCATCTTGTCCCATACAACCCGTGTTTCTTCCAGCTATCTGAGCAACTCACACGTCAGCACTATTCAAGTGTTCATCAGCTGCCATCTCAGTTCCAACCACTTCATCCCAATGTCCCTAGCTACCAGATGCTATCCACCCCAATGCGTTCCCAGATATGGTGCAGCAAGACATCCGCTTGTGCTGTTCCAAGTGCTGGACATTGGCAAAGGATCAACAGTTGTGAAGTTGGAGGCAGAGGCTGCCATGAAGTCAGAGGGTAGCTCCATATCTGCATGTGAAAATAATAGTACCTTCTAATGGACCTACCAACAAACAAGTATTTCCATTTCGATTTATTTGTTCATAGTCGTACTGCTTCCATCGCCCCTTCTAGGCATAACTTTTATCCAATTCTTTCTATCTATGTGGCATTGTTTGGTTGTAGAGACCTAGATAGTTTTGTTGTGTGTTGTTTCGAAGTTAGGTTGGACTGGGTGATTGACCCGTGTTCTTTCTGGTTACTTTGTACAGTATCGTGGTCGTGGGTTTTCCATCTGGAATTTTGTACATTTTTCTGTTGATATGCTTTGCATCCTGGGAGAAGTATCAGATTGTTGTAGAATTGTTGGCGCGTTTCACGGGTGCTACGTGGCCTTGGGCTAGCGAGCGGAGTCTGTGTTCTCTATCAGCAGCTGGGAAGCTGTAAGCTATAGGCCTGCGGTCGAGGCAATGGGGAAATTGAGCGCGGAGAGGGGGGAGGAGCACCGGACATTAAGGGAAGGAAGCCATTGTTGGGGCTCCCCATGCTAGCCAGGTGTTTTGGGCCAGTTGCGTCTGCTCCGCGTGTGACATGTGAGGGGGAAGAGTTGACGTGCGGCACCACATGACGGGGTCAGTTTCCACCCCACACTTCATACCTTACTCATGGTCTACGGATGGCCAGGTGCTGCCAGCAGGATTCAACTCAGTTTCTTCTAGCATTACACTATTTTGTCAGCATGAAAATCAAATAGCGAAAGATGTTTTATATCTCAAGAAGAATAAAGATGCAACTTTAGGTGTAACCGTGTATGTGTGATCTCTCTCCCGCTCGAGCTTCAGGTCGACAGAGGTCATGGCCTGTTGTTTCAAAATCTTAACATCTTAGAAAATGGTGTACACACTTTTGATATAAAAATGGTTTACACACATCACATCCTTTTGGGAGCAAGTATTACTCGGTTGGCAAAATAACTTATCTTGTTGAACTGGAGAGTGATTTTCCCGCGACATAAGGCCAACTTATCTAACATAACATCCCAACACAAAAAAGGAGCGAGCACAAAGAAAAGTGACAACAAAAAATATCACAACGCAAATCAAGGGTGAAATAACTTACCTAGCAGACCAACTAGATAAGTTATATTGTACAACTTGACAACAAATCAAGAATGAAGGGCACATAAATAAATCATTTTTTATTTAATCCATGGAAACATAGGTGACAAGTAGACCTAGCAAGATTGACCAAGTTCCAGTGAATCCGGTTTCTTCTAGCATTACACTATTTTGTCAACATGCGAATCAAATGGCGGAATGCTCTCTCTCTCTCTCTCTAGAAGAATAAAAATGCAACTTTAGGTGTAACCGTGTATGTGTGATCTCTCTCCCGCTTGAGCTTCAGGATGACAAAGGTTATGGCCTGTTGTTTCAACATCTGAACTTCTTAGAAAATGGTGTACACACTTTTGATATAAAAATGGTTTACACACATCACATCCTTTTGGGAGCAAGTATTACTCGGTTGGCAAACAAAATAACTTATCCTATTGAACTGGAGAGTGATTTTCTTGCGACATAAGGCCAACTTATCTAACATAACAACCCAACACAAATAAGGAGTGAGCACAAACAAAAGTGACAACAAAAAAAATATCACAACGCAAAATCAATGGTGAAATAACTTACCTAGCAGACCAACTAGATAAGTTATATTGCACAACTTGACAGCAAATCAAGAATGAAGGGCACATAAAGAAATTATTTTTTCATTTAATCCATGGAAACATAGGTGACAAGTAGATCTAGCAAGACTGACCAAGTTCCAGTGAATGATTTAGTAAAAAGATGCTCGTACAAAAGTAAATGTTTGTACAGGAGGTAATGAACCAAGCTTGCAAACTTCACAACTACTATCACACCACGTAGGGGAAAATAATGTATATCACAAATATAACTACACGCCTAACATCTCTTAGGCATCAACAATATTAATAGCATGGAAGAACTCATGATAACAGAGTCTACTTCTTTGGCAAACATAAAATGGTTTGAAGGAGCCGAACCGCTGAACTAATCTGCTGCACACAAACAAGTGAAATAAGGCATCATCAATATTAATAGCATGGGAGAACTCATGATAGAAGAGTCTACTTTGGCAAACCGAAAATAGTCTGAAGGAGCCGAACCGCTGAACTGATTTGCCGCACACGAACAAGTGAAATAAGTCATCTTATAATGATAAAGTATAGAAATACTGGAAAGATTGGCACACCAAGTAGATAAGTTATATTGCATAACTTAACACCGAATCAAGAATGAAGGGCACATAAAGATATCATTTTTTCATTTAATCCATGAGAACAGAGGTGACAGGTAGACCTAGCAAGACTGATCAAGCATGCAAAAGTAAATGTTTCAGTGAGTGATTTGGTAAAAAGATGCTCGTACAAAAGTACTCCCCCGTTTCTAAATATAAGCCTTTTTAGAGATTTCAATGCGGACTACATATAGATGTATATAAATGTATTTTAGAGTGTAGATTCACTCATTTTGCTTCATATGTAGTTCACATTGGAATCTCTAAAGGCTTATATTTAGGAATGGAGGGAGTAAATGTTTATACATGAGGTAATGAACCAAGCTTGCAAACTTCACAACTACTATCACACCACGTAGGGGAAAATAATGTATATCACAAACATAACTTCATGCCTAACAACTCTCAGGCATCAACAATATTAACAACATGGGAGAACTCATGATAACAGAGTCTACTTACTTTGGCAAACAGAAAATGGTCTGGAGGAGCCAAACCATTGAACTAATTTGCTGCACACGAACAAGTGATAAGTCATCTAGCAATGATAAAGTATAGGAATACATGAAAGATTGGCACACCAAGTAGATAAGTTATATTGCACAACTTAACAACAAATCAAGCATGAAGGGCACATAAAGAAATTATATTTTTCATTTAATCCATGGAAACAATGGTGACAAGTAGACCTAGTAAGACTAACCTGGTATGCAAAAGTAAATATTCCAATGAGTGATTCGGTAAAAAGATGCTCGTACAAAAGTAAATGTTTATGCAGAAGGTAAGAACCAATCATGCAAACTTCACGACTATTATCACATCACGTAGGGGAAAATAATGTATATCACAAATGTAACTACACACCAAACATCTCTGATGCATCAACAATATTAATAACACGGGAGAACCTCATGATAACATAGTCTATTTACTTTGGCAGACAGAAAATGGTCCGAAGGAGCCGAACTGCTGAACTAATCTACTGCACACCAACAAGTGAAATAAGTCGTCTACCAATGATAAAGTGTAGGAATTCAGGAAGGATTATCACACCAAGTATTGCACAACTTAACAGGAAACCAAGAATGAAGGGCACATAAAGAAATTATTTTTTCTTTGTTTCTTGTAGTAGACTAATATCACTGGTAGCAAGCAGGATATCATCCACATACAAGATTAGGAAAATATATTTCCCATTTTTAAACTTTGCATAAATGCAATTATCCTCAATATTTTCTTTAAATCCAATTTTTTTAATCATTTGATTAAACTTTAGATACCACTGCCGAGAGGCTTGTCTTAATCCATAAATGGATTTCTTCAGGCGGCATCCCATATTTTCCTTGCCTTCCATGATAAAACCCTTGGGTTGTTTCATGTAGACCTTTTCTTTTAAATCACCATTCAGAAATGCCGTCTTAACATCCATTTGATGTAACTCTAAATCAAAATGAGCAACTAATGCCATTATGATTCTGAAGGAATCCTTACATGAGACTGGAGAAAATGTCTCATTGTAATCTATCCCTTCTCTTTGTGTAAATCATTTTGCCACGAGTCGTGCTTTATACTTTTCTATATTCCCTTTAGAGTCATACTTAATTTTGTAGACCCATTTACAGCCTACTGTTTTGGCTCCTTTAGGAATTTCCTCTAAGTCCCAAACATCTTTGGAACTTCCTGACGGACAGGTTCCGGGTCTACCCCCATAGTTGTCATGGGTGGCGTTGCAACTAGTAGTGAGAAAAATGGCTCCTGAATCATCGGATTAGGTGCATGCACCCTCTCCCCCTCATCATTTCGTCCTCTTCTCGTTTCTACAAATTTTGTATATCTATCTGGGCAGTAGAAACGAAAACCCTTTGATCTGTCTAGATAGCCAATGGAGTGACAACTCACTGTTTTGGGATCTAACTTTGCAATGTTTGGATTAAACATTTTTGCCTCAGCAGGGCACCCCCACACCCTGAAGTGTTGTAGGGAGGGCACCCTTCATGTCCATAGCTCGTACAATGTTTTGGACACCGACTTGCTTGGTACTCTATTGAGAATGTGAATGGCGGTTTCAAGCGCCTCCATCCATAATCCCAATGGCAAGTTGGAATAACTCATCATGCTGCGCACCATATCCATAAGTGTACGGTTGCACCTTTCAGCTACTCCATTCTTTTCTCCCAGAGTGGGATACATTAAAAGCACATGAGTTATCATATCTTTCTCTTGCCAGAATTTCTCCCACCATACGGGATTTATGACATAATATTATGTCAGCTTTACCCGTTACGTAGGTATTTTTCCAGAATTTTCCCGCCATGCAGGTTTTATCATAATCATCTTTTCCCGGCATGTGGGTAATTCCATGTAAGGGAACATAAATGCCAGAATTGGCTCTTTTGACTGCATATTCAATCATCAAATTTAGGAATATATCCGAATGCTCTTTGACACACATGCTTGATCCGACGTTGGTCAAATTAAACACGCATGTTGCTTGTTTCATCTCAAATCATGTTGAGTGAAAAATCTTCTTCATAGAGAGTACATGTAAGACATTCATCAACCAAGACTCTCAATGATCTATCTCTTTTCTTTTGATACCATTCTTTAGAGAGAACATACTCCCTCACGTTATGACCTTTCTTGGTCATCTTTCGGGTGACTGGTACCCAGCCATTCGCTTTCATGAATGAAAGCATGGAAAACTTTTAGTCTGAGAGAACTTAGCCAATAATCAACAATAATGGGCATAAAAATAACCCTACGTTCGTCTGGTTAAAAAATGCACATTTAACTTTTGAAACTTTCTTTTATATTCTAAATCACTCTTGTGGCAGAATTAGAATAAACATCATCCTTCTACATTAATTCCATATCACCGTTGGGCAGAAATGAAAATAATGCATATAACTCATAAACAATGTGATGATAGTATTTCTATTAAACAACTTTGCTAAGAAATAATCATCATCATCAACTTTATTGCAGCGGGAACAAGAAATATACTTTTCTCTAGTTCAAGAGCAATTTTTTTGATCTTTATCTTTTCTCCAAAAAATTGATCACTTTGATACAAAATTTATCAGAGATTTAAACTCATAGAATTATATCACTGTTATCATCAACGTTGGTCAGAAAATAACAGTACCATATTTTAACTTTAAAACAAATATCTTCCTTTTGTCATAGTGGAAACTATCTGCATCTTATTTCACCCATATGGGAAAAACATTGCTAAGAACATTTCTTCCAATTAAATTTTCCCCTTGGTTCCAATTTAACTGAAGGATAAAACTTTTACTTTACAGTAGAAACTTTATAATATTCTATTAAAAAACAATCATGTGCTCTTTTACTCTCTAAGCAATTTTAACCGGTTGGCTCAAAAATGCATTAGAGAAGCAACAATTTAATCTTTTACTTTAGTTCTATTCACTTTTAAAAGAGCACCTTTAAATTTCAATAATAAAACATGATCATGTTATTAATAACGTTGGTTATAAAAATAACATAAGCATATTCATTCTAATAATCACTTTAACATGCTCTTAAAAACATAATTCTATCTAAACATTTATTTTCTTTGTAAAAGAGCACTATTAATTATTTACGCAGCGGAAAAACATGAATAAAAATTCATGAACTTTTTATTCTTTACAGAAACTTTTCTTTGATCATTCATGAACTTTATTATTTTCTTTGTAAAAATCCATGAACATTTCTTTTTCTGAAAAATTTCTATTTTCATTTTCAGAACTTTTTCTGTTTACTTTTCTATTTTGTAAAACAAAATTTTCGTTGGGAAAAAATGCATAGAAAAACTATTTGCAATCTACCCAAAGTCTGGACAGAAAACAGATAAACAAAAAGAACCATCCACGCTCTTTGGGCTGAAAGCCAGCCCAACCGCGCTCCAGCCGGCCTGCGGCCTGGCCGTTTCGGCCCGAGGCCCTCGAAGCGCTGGGGGAGCTAGGGTTAACCGCGCCAGCCCATCCTGGCCGTCCATCAGATCGGACGGCGGCCCGGGAGCTTCGCTGGAACAAAACCAGCGCCCGAAGCAGTCGAGGGGGAAACCCTCGGTCATTCCTCCCCCCGCGCGCCGCTCTCGTCCCTTTCGCTACGCCGCTCGACTCTCTCTCGACGGCGGAGCCTGGGCTGTGCCCCGGCCGCCCTTCCTGGCCACCGGCGACGGCTGGGGATCTACCGCGCCACGGCAGAGCCTCCTTTCTCTCTCTCCCTTTCCTCATCCGTGGCAGATCGAGCAGAAAACACAGCCGCGCCTCCTCTGCACCACTACGCGTTGCTTTTATCTGGCCGACTAGCCACCGCTCCGTGCTCCTGCCGCCGGCGACGGCCACCGCAGCGCGCACTTTCTGTTTCTCCTTCTCCTTTCTATTCTCCCCATCCACCGCGAGCCAGTGGCAGAGAGAGATGGGAGGTCTTTGTTGGGGAACGTAGTAATTTCAAAATTTTTCCTACGCACACGCAAGATCATGGTGATGCATAGCAACGAGAGGGGAGAGTGTTGTCTACGTACCCACGCAGACCGACTGCGGAAGCGTTGACGCAACGTAGAGGAAGTAGTCGTACGTCTTCCCGATCCGACCGATCCAAGTACCGTTACTCCGGCACCTCCGAGTTCTTAGCACACGTACAGCTCGATGACGATCCCCGGGCTCCGATCCAGCAAAGCTTCAGGGAGGAGTTCCGTCAGCACGACGGCGTGGTGACGATCTTGATGTATTACCGACGCAGGGCTTCGTCTAAGCACTACAACGATATGATCGAGGTGGAATATGGTGGCAGGGGGCACCGCACATGGCTAAGGAACGATCTCAATGATCAACTTGTGTGTCTATGGGGTGCCCCCTGCCCCTGTATATAAAGGATGGAGGAGGAGGAGGCCGGCCAAGGCTAGGCACGGCCAGGATGTGGAGTCCTACTAGGACTCCAAGTCCTAGTAGGAGTCCACCAAGAGGGGAGGAAGGGAGAAGGAAGTGGAGGAGTAGGAAAGGTGGCCGGCCCCCTTTTCCCTAGTCCAATTCGGACTAGAGGGGAGGGGGGGCGCAGCAAGCCTTTTCTCCTCTTCCCACTAAAGTCCATCAAGGCCCAATACTTCTCCCAGCGAATTCCCGTAACTCTCCGGTACTCCGAAAAATAGTCGGATCACTCGAAACCTTTCCGATGTCCGAATATAGTCGTCCAATATATCGATTTTTACGTCTCGACCATTTCGAGACTCCTCGTCATGTCCCTGATCTCATCTGGGACTCCGAACTCCTTCGGTACATCAAAACTCATAAACTCATAATATAACTGTCATCGAAACCTTAAGCGTGCGGACCCTACGGTTCGAGAACAATGTAGACATGACCGAGACACGTCTCCGGTAAATAACCAATAGCGGGACCTGGATGCCCATATTGGCTCCTACATATTCTACGAAGATCTTTATCGGTCAGACCGCATAACAACATACGTTGTTCCCTTTGTCATCGGTATGTTACTTGCCCGAGATTCGATCGTCGGTATCCAATACCTAGTTCAATCTCGTTACCGGCAAGTCTCTTTACTCGTTCCGTAATACATCATCCCCGCAACTAACTCATTAGTTGCATGCTTGCAAGGCTTATGATGATGTGCATTACCGAGAGGGCCCAGAGATACCTCTCCGACATCGGAGTGACAAATCCTAATCTCGAAATACGCCAACCCAACATCACCTTTGGAGACACCTGTAGAGCACCTTTATAATCACCCAGTTACGTTGTGACGTTTGGTAGCACACAAAGTGTTCCTCCGGTAAACGGGAGTTGCATAATCTCATAGTCATAGGAACATGTATAAGTCATGAAGAAAGCAATAGCAACATACTAAACGATCGGGTGCTAAGCTAATGGAATGGGTCATGTCAATCACATCATTCTCCTAATGATGTGATCCCGTTAATCAAGTAACAACTCTTTGTCTATGGTTAGGAAACATAACCATCTTTGATTAACGAGCTAGTCAAGTAGAGGCATACTAGTGACACTCTGTTTGTCTATGTATTCACACATGTATTATGTTTCCGGTTAATACAATTCTAGCATGAATAATAAACATTTATCATGATATAAAGGAAATAAATAATAACTTTATTATTGCCTCTAGGGCATATTTCCTTCAGTCTCCCACTTGCACTAGAGTCAATAATCTAGATCACATCACCATGTGATTAACATCGATAGTTCACATCATCATGTGATTAACACCCATAGTTCACATCGCCATGTGACCAACACCCAAAGGGTTTACTAGATTCAGTAATCTAGTTCACATCGCTATGTGATTAACACCCAAGGAGTACTAAGGTGTGATCATGTTTTGCTTGTGAGAGAATCTTAGTCAACGGGTCTGCCACATTCAGATCCGCATGTATTTTGCAAATTTCTATGTCAACATGCTCTGCATGGAGCTACTCTAGCTAATTGCTCCCACTTTCAATATGTATCTAGACCGAGACTTAGAGTCATCTAGATTAGTGTCAAACTTGCATCGGACGTAACCCTTTACGACGAACCTTTTGTCACCTCCATAATCGAGAAACATATCCTTATTCCACTAAGGATAATTTTGACCGCTGTCCAGTGATCTACTCCTAGATCACTATTGTACTCCCTTGCCATCAATGTAGGGTATACAATAGATCTGGTACACAGCATGGCATACTTTATAGAACCTATGACTGAGCATAGGGAATGACTTTCATTCTCTTTCTATCTTCTGCCGTGGTCGGGCTTTGAGTCTTACTCAACTTCACACCTTGTAACACAGGCAAGAACTCTTTCTTTGACTGTTCCATTTTGAACTACTTCAAAATCTTGTCAAGGTATGTACTCATTGAAAAAACTTATCAAGCGTCTTGATCTATCTCTATAGATCTTGATGCTCAATATGTAAGCAGCTTCACCGAAGTCTTTCTTTGAAAAACTCCTTTCAAACACTCCTTTTATGCTTTACAGAATAATTCTACATTATTTCCGATCAACAATATGTCATTCACATATACTTATCAGAAATGCTGTAGTGCTCCCACTCACTTTCTCGTAAATACAGGCTTCACCGCAAGTCTGTATAAAACTATATGCTTTGATCAACTCATCAAAGCGTATATTCCAACTCCGAGATGCTTACACCAGTCCACAGATGGATCGCTGGAGTTTGCACATTTTGTTAGCACCTTTCGGATTGACAAAACCTTCTGGTTGCATCGTATACAACTCTTCTTTAGTAAATCCATTAAGGAATGCAGTTTTGTTTATCCATTTGCCAGATTTCATAAAACGCGGCAATTGCTAACATGATTCGGACAGACTTAAGCATAGATACGAGTGAGAAACTCTCATCGTAGTCAACACCTTGAACTTGTCGAAAACCTTTTGCGACAATTCTAGCTTTGTAGATAGTAACACTACTATCAGCGTCCGTCTTCCTCTTGAAGATCCATTTATTCTCAATTGCTTGCCGATCAACGGGCAAGTCAACCAAAGTCCATACTTTGTTCTCATACATGGATCCCATCTCAGATTTCATGGCTTCAAGCCACTTTGCGGAATCTGGGCTCACCATCGCTTCTTCATAGTTCGTAGGTTCATCATGATCTAGTAGCATGACTTCCAGAACAGGATTACCGTACCACTCTGGTGCGGATCTTACTCCGGTTGATCTACGAGGTTCAGTAGTATCTTGATCTGAAGTTTCATGATCATTATCATTAGCTTCCTCACTAACTGGTGTAGGTGTCACTGAAACAGTTTTCTGCGATGTACTACTTTCCAGTAAGGGAGCAGGTACAGTTACCTCGTCAAGTTCTACTTTCCTCCCACTCACTTCTTTCGAGAGAAACTCTTTCTCTAGAAAAACTCCGAATTTAGCAACAAAAGTCTTGCCTTCGGATCTGTGATAGAAGGTGTATCCAATAGTTTCCTTTGGATATCCTATGAAGACGCACTTCTCCGATTTGAGTTTGAGCTTATCAGGATGAAACCTTTTCATATAAGCATCGCAACCCCAAACTTTAAGAAACGACAGCTTAGGTTTCTTGCCAAACCATAGTTCACATGGTGTCGTCTCAACGGATTTAGATGGTGCCCTATTTAACGTGAATGTAGCTGTCTCTAATGCATAACCCCAAAACGGTAGTGGTAGATCGGTAAGAGACATCATAGATTGCACTATATCCAATAAAGTACGGTTATGACTTTTGGACACACCATTATGCTGTGGTGTTCCATGTGGCATGAGTTTGTGAAACTATTCCACATTGTTTTAATTAAAGACCAAACTCGTAACTCAAATATTTTACCTCTGCGATCATATCGTAGAAACTTTTATTTTCTTGTCACGATGATTTTCCACTTCACTCTGAAATTCTTTGAACTTTTCAAATGTTTCAGACTTATGTTTCATCAAGTAGATATCCCCATATCTGCTCAAATCATCTGTGAAGGTCGAAAAATAATGATACCTGCTGCAAGCCTTAATATTCATCGGACCACATACATCAGTACGTATGATTTCCAACAAATCTGTTGCTTGCTTCATTGTTCCGGAGAACGGCGTTTTAGTCATCTTGCCCAAGAGGCATGGTTCGCAAGCATCAAGTGATTCATAATCAAGTGATTCCAAAATCCCATCAGCATGGAGTTTCTTCATGCGCTTTACACCAATATGACCTAAACATCAGTGCTACAAATAAGTTGCACTATCATTATTAACTTTGCATCTTTTGGTTTCAATATTATGATTATGTGTATCACTACGATCGAGATCCAACGAACTATTTTCATTGGGTGTGTAACCATATAAGGTTTTATTCATGTAAACAGAACAACAATTTATTCTCTTACTTACATGAATAACCGTATCACAATAAACATGATCAAATCATATTCATGCTTAACGCAAACACCAAATAACACTTATTCAGGTTCAACACTAATCCCGAAAGTATAGGGAGTGTGCGATGATGATCATATCAATCTTGGAACCACTTCCAACACACATCGTCACTTCACCCTTAACTAGTCTCTGTTTATTCTGCAACTCCCGTTTCGAGTTACTAATCTTAGCAACTGAACTAGTATCAAACACTGAGGGGTTGCTATAAACACTAGTAAAATACACATCAATAACATGTATATCAAATATATTTATGTTCACTTTGCCATCCTTCTTATCTGCTAATCACTTGAGGTAGTTCCGCTTCCAGTGACCAGTCCCTTTGCAGTAGAAACACTTAGTCTCAGGCTTAGGACCAGACTTGGGCTTCTTCACTTGAGCAGCAACTTGCTTGCTGTTCTTCTTGAAGTTCCCCTTCTTCCCTCTGCCCTTTTCTTGAAACTAGTGATCTTGTCAACCATCAACACTTGATGTTTTTCTTGATTTCTACCTTCGTTGATTTCAGCATCACGAAGAGCTTGGGAGTTGTTTCCGTTATCCCTTGCATATTATACTTCATCACGAAGTTCTACTAACTTGGTGATGGTGACTAGAGAATTCTGTCAATCACTATCTTTATCTGGAAGATTAACTCCCACTTGATTCAAGCGATTGTAGTACCCAGACAATCTGAGCACATGCTCACTAGTTGAGCGATTCTCCTCCATCTTTTAGCTATAGAACTTGTTGGAGATCTCATATCTCTCAACTCGGGTATTTGCTTGAAATATTAACTTCAACTCCTGGAACATCTTATATGGTCCATGACGTTCAAAACGTCTTTGAAGTCCCGATTCTAAGCCGTTAAGCATGGTGCACTTAAACTATCAAGTAGTCATCTATTGAGCTAGCTAAACGTTCATAACGTCTGCATCTGCTCCTGCAATAGGTCTGTCACCTAGCGGTGCATCAAGGACATAATTCTTCTGTGCAGCAATGAGGATAAACCTCAGATCACGGATCCAATCCGCATCTTTGCTACTAACATCTTTCAACACAATTTTCTCTAGGAACATATCAAAATAAGCATATGAAAGCAACAACGCGAGCTATTGATCTATAACATAGATATGCTAATACTACCAGTACTAAGTTCATTATAAATTAAAGTTCAATTAATCATATTACTTAAGAACTCCCACTTAGATAGACATCCCTCTAATCCTCTAAGTGATCACGTGATCCAAATCAACTAATCCATGTCCGATCATCACGTGAGATGGAGTAGTTTCATTGGTGAACATCACTATGTTGATCATATCTACTATATGATTCACGCTCGACCTTTCGGTCTCTGTGTTCCGAGGCCATATCTGCATATGCTAGGTTCGTCAAGTTTAACCTGAGTATTCCGCGTGTGCAAAACTGGCTTGCACCCGTTGTAGATGGACGTAGAGCTTATCACACCCGATCATCACGTGGTGTCTGGGCACGACGAACTTTGGCAACGGTGCATACTCAGGGAGAACATTTTTTGATAATTAGTGAGAGATCATCTTAAAATGCTACCGTCAAACTAAGCAAAATAAGATGTATAAAAGATAAACATCATATGCAATCAAAATATGTGACATGATATGGCCATCATCATCTTGCGCCTTTGATCTCCATCTCCAAAGTACTGTCATGATCTCTATCGTCACCGGCATGACACCATGATCTCCATCATCTTGATCTATATCAATGTGTCGTCACACGGTCGTCTCGCCAACTATTGCTCTTGCAACTATTGCTATCGCATAGCGATAAAGTAAAGCAATTATTTGGCGCTTGCATCTTATGCAATATAGAGACAACCATAAGGCTTTTGCCAGTTGCTGATAACAAAACATGATCATCTCATACAACAACTTATATCTCATCACGTTTTGACCATATCACATCACAACATGCCCTGCAAAAACAAGTTAGACGTCCTCTACTTTGTTGTTGCATGTTTTACGTGGCTGCTACGGGCTTAAGCAAGAACCAATCTTACCTACGCATCAAAACCACAACGATAGTTTGTCAAATAGACTCCGTTTTAACCTTCGCAAGGACCAGGCGTAGCCACACTCGGTTCAACTAAAGTTGGAGAAACTGTCACCCGCTAGCCACCTTTGTGCAAAGCACGTCGGGAGAAACCGGTCTCGCGTAAGCGTACGCGTAATGTCGGTCCGGGCCGCTTCATCCAACAATACCGCCGAACCAAAGTATGACATGCTGGTGGCAGTATGACTTATATCGCCCACAACTCACTTGTGTTCTACTCGTGCATATAACATCAAACCATAAAACCTAGGCTCGGATGCCACTGTTGGGGAACGTAGTAATTTCAAAAAATTTCCTACGCACACGCAAGATCATAGTGATGCATAGCAATGAGAGGGGAGAGTGTTGTCTACGTACCCACGCAGACCGACTGCGGAAGCGTTGACGCAACGTAGATGAAGTAGTCGAACGTCTTCCCGATCCGACCGATCCAAGTACCGTTACTCCGGCACCTCCGAGTTCTTAGCACACGTACAGCTCGATGACGATCCCCGGGCTCCGATCCAGCAAAGCTTCAGGGAGGAGTTCCGTCAGCACGACGGCGTGGTGACGATCTTGATGTATTACCGACGCAGGGCTTCGTCTAAGCACTACAACGATATGATCGAGGTGGAATATGGTGGCAGGGGGCACCGCACACGGCTAAGGAACGATCTCAATGATCAACTTGTGTGTCTATGGGGTGCCCCCTGCCCCTGTATATAAAGGATGGAGGAGGAGGAGGCCGGCCAAGGCTAGGCGCGGCCAGGATGTGGAGTCCTACTAGGACTTGGTCCTAGTAGGAGTCCACCAAGAGGGGAGGAAGGGAGAAGGAAGTGGAGGAGTAGGAAAGGTGGCCGGCCCCCTTTTCCCTAGTCCAATTCGGACTAGAGGGGAGGGGGGGGGGGCGCAGCAGGCCTTTTCTCCTCTTCCCACTAAAGCCCATCAAGGCCCAATACTTCTCCCAGCGAATTCCCGTAACTCTCCGGTACTCCGAAAAATAGTCGGATCACTCGGAACCTTTCCGATGTCCGAATATAGTCGTCCAATATATCGATTTTTACGTCTCGACCATTTTGAGACTCCTCGTCATGTCCCTGATCTCATCTGGGACTCCGAACTCCTTCGGTACATCAAAACTCATAAACTCATAATATAACTGTCATCGAAACCTTAAGCGTGCGGACCCTACGGTTCGAGAACAATGTAGACATGACCGAGATACGTCTCCGGTCAATAACCAATAGCGGGACCTGGATGCCCATATTGGCTCCTACATATTCTACGAAGATCTTTATCGGTCAGACCGCATAACAACATACGTTGTTCCCTTTGTCATCGGTATGTTACTTGCCCGAGATTCGATCGTCGGTATCCAATACCTAGTTCAATCTCGTTACCGGCAAGTCTCTTTACTCGTTCCGTAATACATCATCTCGCAACTAACTCATTAGTTGCAATGCTTGCAAGGCTTATGTGATGTGCATTACCGAGAGGGCCCAGAGATACCTCTCCGACATTCGGAGTGACAATTCCTAATCTCGAAATACGCCAACCCACCATCTACCTTTGGAGATACCTGTAATGCTCCTTTATAATCACCCAGTTACGTTGTGACGTTTGGTAGCACCCAAAGTGTTCCTCCGGCAAACGGGAGTTGCATAATCTCATAGTCATAGGAACATGTTAAGTCATGAAGAAAGCAATAGCAACATACTAAACGATCGGGTGCTAAGCTAATGGAATGGGTCATGTCAATCAGATCATTCAACTAATGATGTGACCTCGTTAATCAAATAACAACTCTTTGTCTATGGTTAGGAAACCTAACCATCTTTGATTAACGAGCTAGTCAAGTAGAGGCATACTAGTGACACTCTGTTTGTCTATGTATTCACACATGTATTATGTTTCCGGTTAATACAATTCGAGCATGAATAATAAACATTTATCATGATTATAAGGAAATAAATAATAACTTTATTATTGCCTCTAGGGCATATTTCCTTCAGTCTCCCTTTCCTCTGAATACGACGACGGTGGACCATCCTACGGCGGCGCCGTGGTCAGCCCCTTCGCCGGTAGCGCGTTTTCCCTCGTGGGAAGCGCGCTGCCGTCGAATGGCTTGGCCGCGTTGCCCTTTGCCCCGATGGGGTCTATTCTTTTGGTAGTGGCGAAGACGTGGTGCCCCCACTGCCTGTGTTCTTCTTCCGAATGGCTCGGCATGCCGATGCCCATCCGGATCGAGAGGAACGGCACGGCCGGTGCGGCGGCGCAACTTTTCTTTAAGATTTCTTTGCCCATCTAGGGTTCTTTGGGGAGGGATTTACTTTTCTTTGTTGTACCGAAAATCTAGACCCAATCTGGCTGATACCATTGATAGTACCTCTGGATCGCTAGGCTAGATGATATCCGGCAAACCTACCTTCTCCAGCAGTTGATCAATTCGAGCCGGAGGCCATCGTGGTGCTGTGGCGAACGGCGATGGCAGAGAGTGGGTGAAGTGGTGGTGGCGGCGATGTGTGGGCAGTGGCGGCGGCAGAGCTTCCCGTCACTGTTTTTTTAGAACGAAGGCTCAAGTCGAGCCCGGCTTTGAATTAACAAAGCCATCAACCGGCCAGGATTACAGCAACCGCCAACTTCCAAAGAAGAACAAAGAAACAGCTAAAAGGATACATAGTGCTGTGCAAGCAGCTAATAGGCTTCCTACCATCTACAAGCGAAGATGAAGAAACTAAAGAACAAGACCAGCTTGAAGACAAAGAAGCCCTCCACCGAGTTCAATCCATCCCGTACACCAGCAAGCCTAGCGGAGATCCAACTAGCATGTAAGGGAACGCTGACAGCTCCATTGACTCTGACCGCACCGTTGACAACATCCTGCAACTCCGAAGGGGCTCCCTAGCCCCTCGCCTGGCACGAGGCGCCGATCCGTCGGACGATGCAAACGCTCTCCCTAGAGCAAAGATGTACAACCGACGCCGTTGCCGCCCGGAGAGCCTGACCAGGGCACCACTAACTCACGTCGCCGAGCTCCACAAAGGCAAACAAAACTTCCCGTCACTGTCAGCGCTAGACCTAGATCGGGTCAGGGTTTTTAGTGGGGAGCCTGGCAACTCGGTGAACCTCGTACTGCGTGCCGCCGGCCCCCACCTCTTTATGTAGCGCTGCGTGACAGGGGCCCGTCAACCATATTGCGGTTGGGCGCCTCCGATCAGGGCATGGATCAGGGGTCCGGTGGGCCGTTGGGCCTACACCGGAGAGATCAACCTAACAGAACAATCTTCAGGTAATGCATATATAATCACACGTAGGTACTAAACATCACAATCTTGTGTTGTGGTACATACTACTACATACTACCAGTTACATGATATATCCATGTTGTCCTACTAGCACTCATTTCCTCGAATGGAGAAAGGAAACAAAAAAATTACACCACAAAGGAACACTAGCTGCATTTGAGGGCCAATCTAGAAGTTCAGATGTCTAAGGAGCCAAAATTACTTTCAACCTTCCTTTCAAAAGCAATAAGGTTCTGACCTTTGATATTAAAAAACCACTAGTGGACAGGTACTGACCACCTCTAATTGTATGTCCCTTGTAAACCAGCTGGTTGTGGGATAGGTCAAGGTCTTAGGTGTCGTTGACTCGACGGACGTGCCCATTTTGGATGGGACAAGCCAGCCTCTTCCAATCTTGGCAATGAGCGATGGGAGATAGTCAGTTAATGAAGGCTCTCTGGCCGGGGCAAGGATACACGTCAGGTGGTGTTTCCTGTGTAAACCACAAAGGAGACGCTATCTCTGCATGAGAAGAGACTAGCTCGTGTCTTGTCATACCAATTAACTCACTGCTCCCATGTAACTTTGGTTTGAATATTTCAAGGTTACAACCCGATAGCTGGAAATACAAATACCATCGGCAAAGAGAAAGGGGGACACACAGGTGTGTGTGTGTGTGTGTGTGTGTGTTCAAATTCACTATTAATTTATTAAAGGTAGGTTATGGACACAAGTATATATCAACCCTTGGATTGTCACATATTCTATGCATTATCTCCCAAGGTGCCACTTCTTATCCCAAGGTGGAACATGGAGATAATGCATATTATATCCATGTTCCACATCTGTGCCATATCCCAGGGTGGAAACGCCTCTGGCATGAATCCACCCCGCTCAACCTTGATGACCATGACCTCCAGAAAAGGGCATAGGGAGACAACCTAGTCGACCTCATCTTGACATCGTCAAGGCTCCACGCCAGGTGCACGCTCGTCGTCTTTCTCAGCACGTTATGTCGCCACTCCGGCGACTGAGACCGCCACCACATCTTCAACAAATGGTTCTGATCCAAGGTTCTCGATCACCTCAAGGAGTTCGATTTCAGCTACCTGCAGGTGAACAACACCTAACCACTTTAGGATGGCGAGTCGATGCCCTCGCAGTACGTAGCCTTCCACGTTGAAGTTCTCCTCTCTCTATGTCACATGCTTTGGCTGCTGCCATTTCCCCGAGGATCACTTGGGCGGCCACACTTTTCCATATCTCATCGAGCTAACTCTGCCGGATCACAAACTCTGAGAACACACTCCATGCCATGATCGCCACATCTCCTAATCTTAGGAACCTGGCGTGGAGCTCCCATTTTTTCAGAAAATGGCTTTCCCACTTTTGCAATAGAAAGTGTTTTGTGAACTCTACAACGTCTAAAAGAACCCTCAAGAACGCACATGTGGGACGTGAGCACATTACTCATTACCCAAGTGAATGAAGTGTGATATACGTACATTACCCTAGTGAAAAAAGTGATATACATTACCCATTTCATTGGAGTTTTAACGTAATCATTCTAGGGGTCAAATTCAGTGTAAGAAATGTAGCAAGGAAAAGTCTGCAAATTTAGTTGAATCAGTCTTTCAGGCAATGCACATATAACAACCCATACGTACGCAGCGTCATACAACTTACATAATACAATGCACATGACATATATCCCACTGAGTCCCTTTGTCTTGTTGAGCATATATATCATCAAAGAAAGAAAACAAAATGGAACAATTTATTTAATCTGAGTTTATTGCTTCAATGTGGTTGTTTTCATACCTTCTTCCTTGTTTCTTGGACGCTTGCTGCATAAATGTTGCCATTCAATGCTTGGGATTTACACGACCTCTTACAACGTACATTTTTTAAGGACTTCATTAAGCAAATTATAACTTAATGTTAAACTCAAATTTCTACTGTCCATAAGCTTGCTGCATAAACTCTTGATGGTAGAGAGGACAACATAGTAAGGGCTTCTCCCATGAAGAAAATTGACTGGTAGAGAAGACAACATGGTAAGGGCTTCTTCCATGAAGAACATTGAACGTGGTTGCTTAAATGAAGAAAGTACGGTAGCTGGAGTAAATCTAGCAGTTAAAATAAACAAGTCAGTTGCTGCTAAGGCTGAATTTTGCGAGGAAAGCTGTCATAAAGAATTGAGAATTTAGACGATGAAAGAAGGGAGATGGCCACTCGTCGCTGACCTTTGCTCCTTAGGTCGCCCTTCTTCCTCTCCTCAGCTCTTCCCATGGCCGCCGTCGTCCATTGCTACTCCGACCATGGCACTTGCGCGCGTCTCCTCCCAACCCCGTAAGGATCAGCGGAACGGGGCAAGCGCGGCTTTCGGCATCGACTCGAGGCAGGGCTCGGCCAGAGAGGACATGGACGGGCGAATCCGGACATGGCGGCATGATCCGGTCTGGTTCTGGCCGGATCCGGAGTCCGACGGTAGCGGGAAGACAACATCGCGTCTGGGAAGCTTTGTGGCACCATGGCGTCGATGGAGCTCCAGGAATGAGGCGCGGTCAATGGGGCGGCGACCATGGCTGCTTCGGCGTACCTGTGGGACGAGAGAGAGACAATGTATTGAGAGGGAGTAGGGAGAGGAGAGGGAGAAGGGAGACGCACTGGAGTCCTGCTGGTGACCCAACACGGCCCCCCGACGCCGGTGAACTGAACCTCCCTGACGTGGCTTTGTTTTTATTTTTATATTTATTATCAACCTCTTTGCCGCAAGTCTAAGAGTTGTCGTTAAACCTCTGTGGCAAAGTCTTTAACGACAACCCTCTGGCAAAGAATAAAGAATTTGCCTTCTGCCCGACTAAAAGCTGATGACAAATGATCTCTTTGCCGGTTTATTCTTTGTCGTCATTGTTTGCCGTCAGCAAGCTGACAACAAAGTCTTTGCCGTCTGTTTTCAAGCCTTTGTCGTCTGTCCTTGGCCGACGGCAAATTTTCTGATTCCTGTAGTGTCTTCTTCTATGAAAAACATTGAACGCTTAAATAAAGAAAGTACGGTGACTGAAGTGGAGCTAGCAAAACAAACAATTCAGAAGCAGCTAAGGCTGAATTTTCTGAGTAAAGCTTTGTCATAAAGAATTTAGATGATGACATCAGGGAGATGGCTTTTGAGAAGGCATCAGATACCATAGAGGCTTCTCAACATGATAGCAACAAGTTTAGATTTCCTTGGGATACATAAATTTTTGAGTTATTTGGTAAAGTTTGTGAAGTCAAGGGCGCCATCTGTTAGTGAAAATGACTCTCGGTCTTAGATTTCATCAGACAAGGGTGCCTTTGTTAGTGAAAATGGCTCTCAGTCTCATATTCAGTAGGAAACTCTTGTTACCGAGCTAACATGTGTGATGGGTTGGGATCTCAACTGGAGAATTCAAGTAAAGAAGCTCCTTGTATAAACAACCTTAAAAACTCAAGAAGTTTTCCATGCATGTCAAATCTCGCACCTGAGCAACATCATGCAGATGTTTGCGATAGTCATAGGGTTGAAGAGGTTGAACATGCAGAGGCCGGGGAAGAGCCATCAGTTTGAGAGGTACGATAAGCCACCCGTCATTGAAGCCAAAGCATCGCCCACCCAAGGGCATGTCTTGAAGACCGAAGGATATACACATGGGGAGCGAGGCGACAACAGCTGTGAAGTGCTACCGACTGAGGGAGCAACAACGCGATAATGACATGAGCACCCAAAGCCATCCATGCAGACGCCCATCATGCCGGTGTAGAACTTGAACTCGTCGGCCCTCTTGCTGACAAAATGAACAAGGTCATTCTGTAGATCCACCCAGACATGGCAACCGCCTTGGTTGGATTCATTCTAGAAACGGTGGCCAGACCTAGGATTTCAGCAAGGATGGAGGAGATCACACATCAGGGGAATTATCCATTTTCGAACAAGTCGTTCTTACCGAGTGAGCTTCATCCCCTCACATGGAACAAGGGGAGTGTGTCCTAGCACTGCGATCCGCATTCCACTTGTCGATTCTAGTCAAGGCGGGGACTCAAGTCTGGATTTGTGATTGGATTGGTAGGGCTTGGACATGGTGGACCGTCTTCCATGTGTTGTGCGCTATTTCGAAGATAGGTTGGACTTGGTGATCAACCTGCGTTCTTTTTGGCTGCCTTGTAGACTAGATGGTTTTTCCATTAGGAAATTCCATACAATTTTCTGTTGATATGCTTTGCATACTTAAAATCTTAGAAGTATCGGATCGTTGTAGTACTGTGTTGTTTCATACATCTGAACTTCTTAGGAAATGGTTTATGGTTCTACACACTTCTAATATAAAGATGGTTTACACACATCTACAACTATCTGGGTAGAAAATGTAAAGATGTCTTCAAAATAACCCTCATGAGTGTGCCACTTGGTTTGTAGGTCAAAATGTACTGAAGTGATGTGCCCACTTCTCATAATCATCTATCACATCTAAGCCACCATGTGGCCGTCGGATCCGACAATTCCCAACATATCCTTGCCCTCATAAAAGAGCGCTATCGCAACGGCTAGCTACTACTGAATCTTGACTACCTAGAAGTTCATTGGGCTTCCTTTGGTCGTTCTTTGGCGTGTGGAGATGCTATCAGTTCCATTGCCAGTAGGCAGGGGCCCAACGATCTTGGTAAAAAGAAATAAAGCTCTCGAGGTAACTACACTCAACTACCGATGTTACATCAATTTCCCTTGAAGATGATATGGGTAAAACTGTTGTTGAGCCTAGAGAAGCAGCTGGGCTCAACTGCCATTGTCTGATTGCACTCGTTAGCCGATAGTCCTTTTCTCCTTGAGATTATGAGACACTTTTGCTTCGCTACCCTCCCCCTAAACACATTGACGGTTGAGATCTCTCTATACCCCATTCATAATAAAGGGTAGAATAGTCTTTTCACCCGCTCCGATATGTGGCCTGCGTACATATACGCGGCACCCTTTTTCCTCATGGCATGTTCTTTCTCTCGTCGCACTAAGCCGTTTTTCACTTTCTTTCTAAAAGATCAAAAGAGTGCAGGTAACATGAATCAAACTCAAGACGGTCTAAGGATGACCAAACTAACCAACTAGAACATCCTAATGGTTGTGCATATTTGCTTCTTCCTTTTCTTTTATTCCACTTCAGTTAGCCAATGGGCTGGCCCATTGTTGAATCGGTCATTTTATCACTATTTCTTTTCCAAAAAAATGCTAACACTTATAAAATTTGGTTCAAAATTAAAAAAATGTTTGGTTTTTAAATTTTTTTCATAAAAAGTACAAATATTCACATTTTTAAAAAATTGTACAGATATGTCAAAACTTGTTCATGCCTTTCAAAATTTCTCAGAATGTCATAACACAAACATATTTTAAAAAGAGCGAACACAATTTTGAACACAAACATTTTTGGAAAAACAATACGAAATTTTACATTTCAAGTAAAAATCAGAAAATATGAACAAAAATTGAAACCATTTATCTTGAATTTCCACGAACATCTTTTTGTATTTGTGTAGAAAAAAGTTGAATACAAGATTCTAAATTCCAAATAAATTTTGAAAGCACGAACATTATTTGAAAATGCAGAATTCTCGAAATCACAATAACTTGGAATGGTGGTACAAGGCCCTATAAAAAAATGGGTCCATTTGAACGATGTCGAAAAAAGGAACTCTGAGACGGAACCTTCCGCCCAACCCGAACACCCTATCTGTACTTTATTCCTTTTAAATTCATAAACTTTGTTTTCAAATTCATAAACATTTTCCCATATCCAGGAACTCTTTTCAACTTTTACAAACTTTTGCAAAAGCCCGTAATTTTTTCAAATTCATAAACATTTTTTTTCAAAATTGATGAACTTTTTTCAAATCGGCAAATGTTTGGGCCGGCCTAACAGGCACCCGACAGAAACGATGACGTTGCCCGGTTCTGCAAGGCTTGAGCGTATTGTTTTTTCTACTCTATTTTTCCGTTTTTTTCTTTTTATGTTAATTATATTTTTTCCTTTTTGAAGTTTATTATTCATTTTAAAAACAGTTCTGAAATTTGAAATATCTTCGGAATACTAAAAGATGTTGTTTTCAAATATTAAAAAATATAAAATGTTCTAGAATATAAAAAAATGTTCCCATTTTAGATTTTTTGTTCATAAATTTAATATTTTTATGTTTTAAAAATGTCGATAAATTTTATAAAAAGTATATGGTTTGCAATTTGTGTACAACATCAATATTTGGAATTTATTAACAATTTTGGAAAACGTGTTCATGCTTATAAAATTTTCATACACAATTTGAAATTCCAAAATTGTTGACAAATTTCAAGAAATAATTGGGTTATAAGAAAATGTTCATGTTGATCGATAATGACAGAAATTGCAAATAACAAAAGCCTTGCCATATAGGCCTACCTGAATTTTCATTGTTTTCTTCCTTTTTTCTATTTTTTCTCATGCATGAAATTTTTTAAATAAAAAAATCGTGAATATATTTTTACAAATTTTTTGAATTGTTTTTCACAATTTCTTTACAAGATCTGTGAAATTTTTGTATAGGTCGAAATGTTTTTGCAAAAAGACTCACGAATTTGAGAAAGTTTTACGAATAGGTTGATATTTTCTTACAGAATACACAAAAAAAGTCAACACTCTGAACGCTTGTGCCTACCCAAGAGCCTAGGCATTCGGTATAAACTGACAATTCAGTTTTTAGCATTCATTTATTTCTTTGTAAAATCAGCTAGAATAGCTGAAAACCATAAAAAACAATACAAAATAGATAACAAAAAACAATACAGGTGGCCGCAGCATCGAAAACCACTCCAGGCAGAGTCCGAAGACCGCACCGACCTACATGTGGCCCGGATATATGTAGCAAAGGCCAGTGTGATGTTAAAATACCCAACGGACAACCATGATGTGGCCCCACAAGATTGGCGAGCTTGTGGTCTCCACGAGCCTCAGTTTGACCTAATTCCAAGCCTATATATTCTGCCTTCGTGAGAAAATAGAAGAGAGAAAGATTTATTACGTTTTACGATACGAAGCCGCCGCCACCTTCTGTTCTTCATCTAGAACCCTAATATAGAGTCCTTCGAGTCTTCGGAGAGAGGGATTTATCGTCGTCGTCATCACCAACCCTTCTTCATCAACAATTCCATGATGCTCACCATCGAGAGTGAGTAATTCCTTTTGTAGGCTTGCTAGACGGTGACGGAGATGGATGAAACTTCTTATGTAGTCGAGCTTATTAGGGCTTGATCCCGAGTGTCCACTGTGTACTGAGGTAAAGGTTTCTGTGACGTTGCTATGCTTAATGCTTGTCACTAGGACCCGAGTGTCATGATTTCAGATCGGGACACATATGCTTTTCATAATTATGTATTTGAGATGTCAATCTTACCTACAAGTTGTATGCACATGTCATCGTTCTAGACCCCCAAGGTGACAATAATTGGGACATCGACGGGGATGACTTTGACTTGAAGAGTTCATGTATTCACTATGTGTTAATGCTTTGTTCCGGTTCTCTATTAAAAAGAGTGTCTTAATTATCTTAGTTTTCATTAGGACCCCTCTGCCACGGGAGGGTAGGACAAAATATGGTATGCAAGTTTTTATCATAAGCACGTATAACGATATACGGAATACATGTCTACATATGATTGATGGATTGAAACTATTGTGTGTCGCTCTAGGTTGTGAGTGTTACGTATTGAATTTCATCCAAATATCCATTGTTGATCCATTACCTACACTTTACTACTATTGTTGTTGCTCAAGTTACTATTACTAATGTCGCTCTGCTTGTGACAAAACTGCTATTTCTGTTACTGTTAACGTTACTTTTATTATCACTACTATCATATTATTGTGCTACTAATAAATTGCTGTAAGGAAGTGATTTTTAGGTGGTGGTTGAATTGACAACTCAACTGTTAAGGCTTATAAATATTCTTTCGCTCCCTTTGTGTCGATTCAATAAATTTGGCTGAAATACTACCCTCGAAGACTTTTACAATCCCATATACTTGTGGTTCATCATTCATCACCACTCCGAGGATTGACGAGTATGTCCACAGTAGAACTGCGGTGATCTTAACATTTCAAAATGAGCAAGTGAGAAACATGCCTGGATGCCCACCCACAGGAAATGCAACACGGTCGTTCCACCCGCAACATTGTCTGGTCAATACGGGAATCACCGTGGGGAGGCGTCGCGGGACTATGTAATCAGCATCAACATCGCCATCAATCATCGAGGGCTGACGGCCTGCAACCGTACCACGGATGTCTATCGCCTCTTGCCATGCCATCGGCATAGTAGCCTCTCCACTAGGAGGAACAACAGTGAATATATCCCCCGATTTCCACTAGCGCATGTAAAAGCCACCGCCATTCCTCACCGGGCCCATATATTCTATTGGGCCTCTTACGGCGACACCGATCAGTTCCACCGGCACAACCATCGGCCATGTCGGTGCCAGAAGGTCGGATCCCTACCACAATCGACTACTCTCAGCACGCGATGAATCCTCATGCAGCTAAGCCGAATCCAAGACCAAACATAAACCCACTGCGAAGAATTGAGACGAATGAGCAACACACCGCGCCAGGAACAACTGTGGCAGGAAAGAACAAAAGAAAAAGACGCAAAAAGCTACAAATACAAAGAAGAAAGACGAGGTACGGCCAGCGACAACAATATATATCAAGAAAAAGCAAGAGCGAAGCCAGGTATGACCATCGGTTAGCTAGAGAAATCAACATCATGGACACCAGTGAAGCAAACAAGAGCAAACGACAGGTAGCAAAAATTAAGCAAGAGGAAGCCCGCATAATAAACAGGCGCAAGAAGCCCACGACACGTAAGTCGTTTGGGCGCAATGCGAGACGGCGGATGCAAACAGAATGCATCGGTGATAAGAAGACGAAGAAGCCCGGTGGACAGCACCCCACGCACACAACAAACCGACATAAAGAGACAACAACAAAAAACACTCAGAACAACACAAACGAGAAGACACTGACCGACCAAACCAAAAACAAGGACAGCCACAAGACCAAAGAGAGACGCCACGACGAGCAAACCAATGTACAGTTTGAGCAGACAAAGTTCATCAGTCTGGGCATACACAAACAAACCCAGCCCACCAAGCCCCTGACAACCCTAGGCGTCAACACCGAACATGGTACACCCCATGTTGGGCGCTCTTGTGTGCCTGGCACGCTTGAGAGAAAGAGATAGTCATGGAGCAAATGACAGTAGCCGCCAACCGGCTAGCCCTAGCAACGTACAATACCCGAGCACAAGAAAACACACTAGCTAGCCGACTAGGAAACATGAAGGCAAAAGTCCGGGCATTCAAAGCCCGGGTGAAGGTCGACGTGCGTGCACATCCTGTCTTGCCTCGCACGAGAGAGTAAGCATCGCCGGGGCAATGCGATGCTAACATGGTGACCTGGCCTCCCCATTACAAGAAGGGAACCACACATGGCGACACATTCGGGCACGGCCGAAATCACCACATGATGGTGGCATCAGCGGCACCCTCGTCCACCCATCAAGGACCCCTAAGGCAGGCCACTCAGGAGCACACCGTCCGTGTAGATCGAACGACACGGAGAGCCCCAGGGACGCAACCGCGAGAGGCCAGCGTGAAACAAATGGCACGGAGGGCCTCCTTGAAGAACCGGTCTTTGCCACCAGTCGGATGGTGCGACGCACGTCCTGCTTGTCGCGACCGAACCAGCCCACCTCGGGCGCGACTATGCCAACATGTGGGTCCGGCAGGGCCATCATGCGCGGGTCAGCGCACAAGCCATCGCACGCGAGTGCGCCAAAAACACCACATGGCAGTGGCCTCGCATGCGCCTATAGTCCACCCGTCATGGACTTTCGAGGCAGGTCGCCCGGGTGCGTGCCGTCCGGGTAGATCAAATGACGCGGAGAGCCCCACGAGAGGCCCCCATGGCATGCCACCTAAAAACAGACGGCTTGGGGGACACTCTTGCTGCCGAAGCCCCCGAGGAGGCGGGTACTCCGGCATCCTTTATAGGCATAATGGGCTTGGGCCTCCTTGATTCTTTATTGGGTTTTGTCTCCATGGCCTACCCGATGGGTGATAACCGCGTCACACCGTGCCGCTGCTGCCGACATCCACCATGGGGCTGTGAATCCCTATTCGACATGTAGGACACTGGTTAGCAACCTGGCGCGTACCCCCTCCCCCCCCCCCTGGCTCCCGCTACATACACATTTTGGGTCGGCCCAACTGGCTCCTCTCCGGTTTCCCTTTTTTTCCTTTCATTTTTTTCCTGCTTTTTCATTTTTTTCATTTCCTCTTTTTTCATGTTAGTTTTTCTTTTCTTTTTATTTTTCATGTTCCCCTTTTCAATTTTCTTTCTTGTTTCCCATTTTTCATTTTGTGAATATCTTTTCGAATTCATGAACTTATTTTTGAACGTTAACATTTTTCAATCATGCAAACATTGTTTTGTGAAATTTTGAACACTTTTCAAATTTGGGAACATTTGTTTGCCCACGAACATTTTTTATATCTGGAAACATTTTTTTAAAATTGTGAACATATTTATGAACCGGGGAACATTTTTGAATCAACTAATATGTTTTTAAAATATGGGCAAATTATTTGAAATTCATAAACATTTTTGTTTGACGAACCTGTTTTTCAAAATGCATGGGAAATTTTCTAAATTAATGCTTTTGTAATTTAAAATCATTTCTTATTTTTTTAAACATGTTTAAAAAATTCATGAACATTTTGAATTTCTGTACATTTTTCAAATTCGCTAACATTTTTGACTTCGTGAACATTTTTTCAGAATAACGAACACTTTTTGAATCCACGAAACATTTATCATTTCTTGAATGTTTTTTCAAAATTCATTGTTTTTTAATTTGGAACTTTTAAAAAATCCCGAATTACTTTAAGGAAGATAAAAGCAAAAACATAATAGGAAAAACAAAAAATGTAAAAAATCGAAATGGATTTTATTTTGCAATGAGAGCTTTGTTACTTAGGTATTTCTTTTACAAGGAACTGAACTGCTGAATTTTCTGTGCGCAGTGGATGCATGGCTTTATACCACCTCAATTGCTGGAGAGTCCTTAACCTTTTTGCGAGATTTATGGTACGTTTCATGGATGGGATCGGTTGCAATGACGAAAAGCATTGGAAAATGTGGGTCTCCCTGGCCCGTAGATTCCCGCCCATGCTTGTTAATTGGGTTGCCGGTCGCCGGTGCAATTACAGCTACGCAGTGTTTTCTGGTTACATTCGTGCATGTAAACATGAAGCAGCTTCAAAGCAAAGAAACAAAAAGTTAGAATTGAAAACAAACAAAATTTGATCAATCAACATAGTGAAGCAAGCCAGCTGCATCTGCATCGTCTCCTCCGCTTTGTGCCGTTGAGCATTCTTAGAGTCTTCCTAGATTGGGACTTCGGCAGGCTTGCTACACCAAGAGCAACTTTTTTTTGACAGGGATACACCAAAAACGACTTACATACCACCTGTCCACCTGATGGTCCTGATCGGAACTTGTTCTGAAATAAAAACTGATCAGAACTGTCACTGGCGGCACTGGGTGAGGCATGAAACTGAAAGCGACAGCCAGCAACGTATTGCGCCTTCTTCCCAGCGAAAGCGACACAGTGAAAAGGTAGTAACAACTCATCTTTTCAGGGGTAACGCCGGCAGTTGATTTCGGTTTCCATGAGACCCGGGTGCAACGGCGTTTTTACCCGGATCAATGGGTACAAATATTTTGCTATTATGTTGCATGATGTATAAAGTTATTCTTTTCAGGGGTAACGCCGGCCGTCAGTTAATTTAAATTTGCCTGAGACCCTGCTGCAACGGCGTTTCTACCCGGTTCAACGTGTACAAATCCTATTCTTTTTTTTCGGGGGAAATCCTATTCTTATTCGAAAACACTAACGCCCACATGTGTGGGTGTTATCCAACTCGCCCACACGTCTGGATCGTCGTTCACTGTCCTTTGCACGATTCTTGACATGAAAAGGTGGATTTGATGTGCCACGTAGGACGGAGCTGTTGTGTGGGCGTTGGAGAGTTTGCCCACACGCCCGCACCACGCTGTTTGCCAGCTACATTGTGTGGGCGAACTGCTTTTCGCCCACACAGCCACCAACTAGATCATGCGCGTGTGGGCGAACTGCTTTTCGCCCACACGACACTACTACCTTATAGATGGCAACTGCAGTTACGCGAACATGGCAACTCGGTACACACATAGCAACTGTGATTCTTTGCTACATGGCAACTGCAGTTACGCGAACGTGGCAACTCGGTACACATACATGGCAACTGTGATTTTTTGCTACACGGCAACTGCAGTTGTCCGTACGTGGCAACCAGATAAACATACATGACAACTGTGATTAACAATACATGTCAATTATGGTTGGACCACACGTCGCAACTAGGTAAACACACATGGCAACTACTGTTTTGACCATATGTGGCAAGTAGTTAATCACACACGGCAACCACGGTTTGATTACACGTGGCAACTACCATAAATTAGACATGGCAACTATAGTTAACCAAAACAGATAGAGTTGCCATGCTTTTACAACTACACTTGCCATCCCGGATAACTACATCTGCCAACCAGGATGGCAACTAAATCGTCATCCCACGGGATACCTAACGTAGCTGCGTCAGGACGTGTGGGCATTTTTGCTTCGTGCCACACGCACGGGGTGAAGATGAGTAGTACTTGTTGGGCGTGTGGCACGAAGTAGCCGCGCCCACACGTGTGGGCAATTCTAATATTCGCCCACACACAGCCCGTGTGGGCTGCCTCCTGCTCACACCACACACGGTGTGTGGGCGCATATCGTATATGCCATACGTGTGGCAGTTATCGGCGTCTTTCTTATTTGCGTTTTAAGCTGTATAAAGTGTTTCTTTTCAGGGTAACGCCGGCAGTTGATTTCGGTTCCCTTGAGACCCGGCTACAACGGTGTTTTTACCCGGATCAACGGGTACAAATTCTTTTCTTATTTGTGTCCCATGCTGTATTAAGTTTGTCTTTCAGGCGTAACGCCGGGCAGTTGATTTCGGTTCCCTTGAGACCCGGGTCCAACAACGGTTTTACCCGGATCAACCGGTACAAATGCTCTGTCATTGCATTGCATACTTTATAAAAAAATCTGTCATTTGTGCATTTTTGTGGTACACGCAAAAAAAAAACTTAGAGAAAACTGTGCGTGCTTACTATATAATAATAATTTATTTTGACAAACTGGACTGCACCGTCTTTTGTTTGTACATGCAAATTGTATTTCTTTTCTCGAGCAAAAAAGAAACTGGACTGCCCTGATTTTTGGTTGTACCTGCATTTTATTTTGTTTTGTGATTATCCTTGGGATGGATTAAGGGCAGGCTCTCTGACTTTTTAGTGTGGTCCTATCAAAGCATCCCTTGAAATGTTTATTTTTGGACACAATGCCAAAAATACTAAACTATGAAATTTTATTGGATATATGGAAGAGTACTGTCACTCTCCAGGTGATATTGATCGGTGCTTCAATCTCAAGAGGCATTCAAGTGATCATGAAAAAAAAACGAGAAAAATATTATATGGGACATAGTACAACCAAGCAACGTGAAAAAATTCAACTAAAACAGAGAAACTATGCAAAAACATGGTTAAAGTGGGAATCCCCTCCTTTAATAGTGTGTTATTTAGGTACAAATGTGGTTATGGGATCGTGTTGCATACTGTAAAGTTTGTCATACGTGCACACTTTGTTTTACATGAAAAAAAAGAGAATTGTGTGTGCATATTATAGAGTAATTTGTTTAGAAAATGGGATTGCACAGGCTTTTGTTTGTACATGTGCATTGTTCTTCTTTTAACAAAACCCGGACGGCTCGGATTTTTGGTTGTACAACCATTTTTGTTGTTTTGCAGACTATCCTTTGGATGAAGAAAGATCAGTCTCTCTCAACTTTTAGTGTGGTCCGATCTAAGCATCCCTTGAAATTTTACTTTCAAATGCAATGCCAAAAATACTACTATGAAGTTATTTTGGATAATGGAAGACATGCATATCGTCACTCTCCGGGTGCTATCGGTGTTTCAATCTCAAGAGACATTGCAAATGATAATGAAAATTGTCTGAGAAAAAAATGGTTATATGGGACATAGTATAACCAAGCAACATGAAAAAATACAACTATGAAGTTGACTTAGAAAATGGTTATATGGGACATAGTATAACCAAGCTCTCATTTTTCAAGAAAATGTTTTTCCCACTTTTGTAATAAAAAGTGTTTTGTACACTCTACAACGTGAAGCTAGCTGACTTGGGAAAAGAACTCTCAAGAGTGCATATGTGCATTATGGCTTTCCTAAAAAAGAAGAAGAGCAGTTCTCATTTCTGTGGAGTATAATTGTGCGGAATTAATACAGCACGCAATTGATGCTTTACTAAAAAGAAGAAGATCAGTTCTCATTTGGGAAAACAGGGAACCTCCTTCTGATCTGGTTTAGGCTTCTTCCGATGCATTAATGCTAAGGTGAGGTGCTAAATGCATTAAAAGCCTTAGCACTACTCTCTTCAATGCATTGGTGCTTAGCTTTTGTAGCTAAGCCTTCCTCATTTAATGTTTTAACACCAAAACACCTTCATGCACTGGTTGATAGTCATTTTGCCTAGGTCCACACGCTTAGCATTGTTTCTTCCTGAGGTTGCCATAATGCCCTCTCCCCTCTTTAATTGCTTTGCCACATCATTTTTTTTTGCCTATGTGACACTCTTAGCATCTGTATAACATGGAGCACTGGGAAGGACCTTAGCTGATCGAATCAAGCAGTCTTCCCTAGCCACCTCGGCGCCACTCTCACTGGACAAGCGGGCGGTGTTCCTGGAAGACCGTGTCCCGGAGATCCTCACCCGCACCCCTCCGGACGACCCATCGTGCCTCATTCGGGCCTCACTCAACTCCAAGCCCTGGAGCCACGCCGCCTCCAGCCGGCCATGCTCCACCGGCTCCACGAGGTCCACGGGGTACCCTCCGTGCTGGGCTTCCTCCACAACTCGAACGGTCACCGCCTCCCCTGCTTGGTCCCCGCCACCGTGACACCCTTCTCCTTACCCGTCCCAGACCGCCGCTTCCGGCGGATCCTCGACTGCTGCCACAGATGCACCCTCTTCATCTCCGCGTCAGGGGAGGGAGCCCGGGACCTCCTTCTCTAGGAGCCAACCACGGGATACCGGCGGTTGTCGGCGCCCTCGGCATACAGGGTCCACTTCGTGAACGCGGCCGTGCTCTGCGCGGCTAACGGGTGCGCCCACCGCGCCTGCCATGGAAAGCCATTCCGAGTGCATGTACTCGTCGCAGACTGGTACTTGGGCGATCCGAATCCGACCACCATGGAATTCTCCCCTGATGTTGAGGATCCTGCGGTGCTCGTAGGGAGCTCCCACTTGTACTTCGCGAACAGTCGACTGGGGTTTATCTTTATCCTCGAGTATGACTTGGCCAAGCACCGCCTCAAAATCTTCCTATCACCGCGGTTGCCGGAGTGGTCGTTCGACATGAGAATTGTCCTCATGCCGGCGGGGAACAGTGGGCTGGGAGCTGTCATGTCCTTCGAGTCGTGTTTCTACCTATGGAAGCTGGAGGATGCCGGTCGCGCGCAATGGGTACAGACCCGGGTCATCGAAATGGCCAATTTGCTCCCCATTGGTGGTATTGAATCTTTGCAAAAATCACCAAATGTCATGGGGTTTCGCCAATGAAGCAAACACCATTTTCGTGAGCACGGTTGCTGGCATCTTCACAATTGAGCTCCCTTCGGAGCGGGTGAGGAAGGTGTGCGACAATTGTCTTTTCGGCCCTTTGATTCCAGTTGTTAGCTTCTATACTCCAGGTTGTAAGCTCCAGACACAAGTTGGTGTGGGAGTTGGGAAGGAGGAGAAAGCTGTCGTTGATGCTGTCAGACTGCCTCAGCCATGCCCTCAAAATCACGTTAGGCTTCTTCTTCCAAACTACCATGGGACTCCCGGTTGCACTGATTTTTTTATTACAATCAGTTCAGTACTCCCTTTAATTTGCTGTTACTGTCATGTGTCTTAGTTCATTTGAGCATTGGATAGTAGGCTTGGAGATGAACTAAATTATTACTACTAAACTTTAAGATGGTGTACGGTAATGTGTGGTCGTCAGTGAACCGTGTGCTGCAGTTTAGGCTTCTCTTGTGTTTGGTGGGGTGAGACCAACCTATATGGTGTTTGTCAATGTTTGAGAGTGCAAATAGGCGTGCACTACTCTCTGTCCCCTTTTACATGGCATCTCCTCATTTTGCGTGATATAATTCTGAAAATATCTTTTATTAATAATATTATGTCCTATGTCATAAAATTCATGCCATTGGAAACTTTGTTGAAATATGAATCTGACGATATAATTTTGTGAAATATATCACACGTTTAGTTAGTCAAATTAATCGTGAAATTTCTTTTTCTTTTCTTTAGCGTGTTAGTCATGAAATGGGGGACAGAGAGGAAGTATTACTATGTAGACGTACGTGGGAGATAGAACCTAGCTACCATCTATTTTATTGCAATGGAGATCAAACAAAGTGCAACCAGGGAAAGTTGTTATCCTATTTTGGAAATCCTATTGCCATATGCCTCTCCTCTAGTTGCTAGCTGCAAGTATTTCATAGCTGTAAAGTTTATTATATGTGTTAGAACTGTAGTCTGCGCAAGCATTAGTAGTGCAATGATGTCCACATAGCCTAGTTTGCACATGATCGTATGAGTGTATTACAAGAAGAGAATCCCACAAGTAATCAAAATGGGGTCTTGATTAAAACGTTTCGTTATTTTAAACCTAAGGCGTGCATTTTATTACCCGAGTGAAAAATATTTGTGTGATGTACATTGTCCTAGGCTTCAATAAATTTGTGTGATATCCATTGTTCTATGCTTTGGTGTGTAGTCCATGTGGAGATCGAATATCATCCTAATCCGCATTAGAAATGCAGCGGAGAAAAATAATACCCACATTTGCAAATTTGGCTGAACAATCTTCACGTAATGCATATATAATGACAAGTAGGTACAAAAAACATCACAATTTTGTGTCGTGGTACATACTACTAAATACTACCGGTTACATGATATATCCAGTGTTGTCCTATCTAGCACACATCTCCTTGAATGGAGAAAAAAGAAACAAAACAATTTCACCGCAAGGGAACACTAGCTGCATTTGAGGGCCAAACTAGAAGTTCACATGTCTGAGGATACAATTCAGATGTCTAAGGAGCCAAAAGTACTTTCAACCTTCCTTTCAAATTTCAAAGGCAATAACGTTCTGACCTCTAATATTAGCAATCCACTAGTGGACAGATACTGACCACCTCTAGTTGTCTGTGTCTTGTAAACCAGCTGGTTATAGGATAGGTCAAGGTCTTAGGTGTCGGTGACTTGACGGCCGTGCCCATTTTGGGTGGGACAACAAGCTAGTCTCCTACAATCTTTGCAATGAGCGATGGGAGATAGTCAATGAGTGAAGGCTCTCTGGGCGGGGCAAGGATGCATGCCAGGCGGTGTTTCTTGTGTAAACCACAAAGGAGACGCTATCTCTGCATGAGAAGAGACGAGCTCGTGTCTTGTCATACCAATCAACTCACTGCTCCCATGTAACTTTGGTTTGAATCTTTCGAGGTTACATCCCGATAGCTGGAAATACAAATACCATCGACAAAGAGAAAGGGGGACACACACATGGCTCTCTCTCCCCCTCTGTGTGTGTGTGTTCAAATTCTCTATTAATTTATATTAAAGGTCAGTTATGGACACAAGTATATATCAACCCTTGGATTGTCACATATTCTATGCATACAATACCCTAGGGGAGTTTATTACATCATGCATCATCTTAAGTGGGTTATAAAACGATTTTTTTCTCAAAAAGAAAAAAAGAAGTTTCGGCCACAAATGACTGTTTGACTGTTATAAGAATCTCTGCATGAGAAGAGACGAGCTTGTGTCTTGTCATGCCAATCAACTCACAGCTCCCATGTAACTTTTGTTTGAATCTTTCGAGGTTACAACCCGATAGCTGGAAATACAAATACCATCGGCAAAGAAAAAGAGGGATACACACACACACACAGGTGTGTGTGTGTGTGTGTGTGTGCGTGTGTGTGTTCAAATTCACTATTAATTTATTAAAGAGCGGTTAGTGAGACAAGTATATATCGACCCTTGGATTGTCACATATTATATGCATACAATATCCTGGAGGAGTTTATTATGTCATGCATCTTCTTAAGTGGGTTATAAAACAAATTTTTTCTCACAAAGAAAAAGGAAGAAGTTTCGGCCACAAATGGCTGTTTGGCTCTATTATAAGAATCTTGCATATCCATTCCAATTTAGAAGTAATCAAAATGTGATCTTGCGTAACATGTTTGATATGAGATCTCTTTGGATATTGTAAACCGGAGGTGTGTGCATTTTATTCTTGCATTTCGAAAACAAAAACTAACTGGTCATTCACCGAACTGCTGGAGAACCTACTACTATTAGTATCCATTGGATTTGCATCAGAATTATTATTGCCTTCTTGCCCCCTTTATACGCGTCCTCCCTCTTTTTTTGAGAATCACACTTCTTTCCTATGCTTCACTACTCCAGCAAGATGTAATGACAGCCAAGCGAGGTAACATTGGCGTGCTTCTTTCCTTTTCTAATTAGTTTACCGTTGGAGGTTTTTCATTTGCGGTGGAGTAGTGCTCGCCTAGTCTACATGGAGTTGTGCATTGTTAAGCCGGACACATACAAATGATTGAAACCCAAGGAAATTAGTTACACTTCTTCTTCGGTACAACCCCCCTAAACACAACAACGGCTGAGATCGCACCGTATCCCTTCATTAAAAAGGGTAGGATCGTTCCAGCACATAAAAAGCCGCCGCCCGCGCGACGGGGCTGTACCCGCGCGACGAGGCTCTACGCCGACTACCCGTACACGCGTCCGTCCGCGTACATACCAGGACGACCAAAGAAAAAAATGACGTGACCTATCGAGCGACGTACTCGTGGCGACGTGGAGAAAAAAAATTCAACACGACCTATCGAGCGACGTACTCGTGGCGACGTGGCGTCGGCTGGACGAAAAAAACAAAAATAACACGGCGCGACGTGTGTGGACGTGCGGTTGCGTGCCTTCTAAGCGACGGTCAAGGGCGGTTCCCGACGCGGCCGCCGGCCCGATGCGCCATTAATGCCGGCGTTAAGCCGGGCGTCGGTCACCTACCGAACGGCCTCCCCCACCCACCGACGCCTGCCTTTAAAACGCCGCTCGTCGCCCTGTCTGCCTCCCCCACTTCAGTCGGCGCGCCTCGACCCGCTCACCCCACCCACCGTTTCGCTCCACCGCCGACGAGCTCCCTTTCCCGGCGGCCTCCATGGCGTCCGACGGCGGCGGTAGCTCGTGGCCGACGAGCCTGGGCACGCTGGAGACAGACGAGCTCATCCATCTCGGGATGATGGTGCCGCCGGGCTGCCGTCTGCCTCGCGCGTTCCACATCACCGCCGATGGGTACCCGACGAGGGGGCCCGGCGCGACGCCGGACGAGCTCTGCCAACACGAGGGCAGTCGGTGGAACATCGTTGGCCGCGCGAGATTTTGGAAGGGCAAGAACTTCTGGGCCGTCGTCGCGTAGGCTCGTCGGGAGTTGCGGACGGGCGGCTCGTCGTCGGGCCCGGGCGGTTCATCGTCTGCCGCGCGCGACTCGTCTTCCGCCCCGCGCCGGCCCCGCCGTCCCCCTCCAGCGGCCGCACCGTCTTCGAGTTCGTCCCGCCGTCCGGTTCCCGCCATCGCCCGGCCCGCCTCCCCTCCCGTCGTCGACATCCCGCCGGAGCAGTTGGCACTGCGAGGACGGCGACCCCGACGATTGCCCTGGCTATCTCATTGCACTGCGGGCGTCGTAGGCAGAAGCGGCGGCCGCGGAGGCGAGAGAGGCCGCCGAGCTGCAGGCCGCACTCGACGTGGCGGCGGCAGCAGAGGCCGCCGATCTGCAGGCCGCCGAGGCGAGAGAGGCCGCCGAGCTGCAGGCCGCACTGGATGCGGCGGCGGCCATCGAAGCGGTGCAACCGCAGGTGGCTCCGGAGGAGGGCGACGGTGGCTATTGGGACGACGGCGGCAAGAGCAGCGACAACGGCGACGGCGACGACGACGGGGGGGGGGGGGGGGGGGGGGGGGGGGGGGGAGATCGTGGACCTCGGCGACTCCGACGAGTAGATTAGAATTTAGTCGTTATGTTTAATTAAGTTTCTTGAGTCCTGTTTAATTAAGTTTTTTATGTTTTAATGTAAAATGAACTGTCGTTATGTTGAATGAACTATCGTTTATCGTTATGTTGGAATGAAAACTAGTATGAAATATTATGGACAAAAAGTTAATCATTTTATAAAATAAAAGTGACCCAAAAAAATTAAAATTAAATAGTTTACCGGTATAATTGAAAGAATAGTAAAAATTATGTAAAAAAAGATGAAGAGAGGAAGAAAGGAAAAAGTAAAAAACGAAATTAGAAGAAGGAATTTGTAATTTTTTTAAAAAAAATTAGTATGAAATAATTTTGAATTAAAAACAGTGTTTTAGAACTATCGAAGCCAAAAACCGTAGAAAATGCAAACAGACCCAAAATGCACATAAAATTGGCACGCATGATTCTCATGTAGATAGAATGCGATAAAAATTTTTGGGCATGTTTGTAAGTTACAGAAAGAAAGGTGTTCGGTACACACATTTTCGCACCGAAACCACCGGGTTGCACAGCGAGTGCCAGTGTGGTTTGCCGAAATGCACCCAACTTTTGGCAGCGTGTGTGGGGACCCGGCCGGGGACCGCACACCAGAGATGAACGAAATCAGACTACGAACGCACGTTGCGTCACGTCCGTGCAGTGTTTTTGGGGTTTTCGGTGGGGAAAATTATAGAAAATCCATACAGCGTCGGAACGCGACAAATTTTGGTGTGCGTACCCTCAATGGTCACTGTGGCCCGTGCAAAAAAATGAGCGACTTTGGCGGATGCGACGGAGAGACGTACGACCGAGGGTCCCCTCCACCCATACCGAAACCACCGGGTTGCACAGCAAGTGCCAGTGCGGTTTGCCGGAATGCACCCAACTTTTGGCAGCGTGTGTGGGGACCCGCCTGGGACCGCACGCCAGAGATGAACGAAATCGGACTACGAATGCACGTTGCGTCACGTCCGGGCAGTGTTTTTGGGGTTTTCGGTGGGGAAAATCATAGAAAATCCGTACAGCGTCGGAACGCGACAAATTTTGGCGTGCGTGCCCTCAATGGTCACTGTGGCCCGTGGAAAAAAAATGAGCGACTTTGGCGGATGCGACGGAGAGACGTACGACCGAGGGTCCCCTCCACCCATACCGAAACCATCGAGTTGCACGGCAAGTGCCAGTACGGTTTGCCGGAATGCACCCAACTTCTGGCAGCGTGTGTGGGGACCCGCCCGGGGACCGCACGCCAGAGATGAACGAAATCGGACTACGAACGCACGTTGCG
This sequence comes from Triticum urartu, assembly GCF_003073215.2. Lineage (NCBI taxonomy): Eukaryota > Viridiplantae > Streptophyta > Magnoliopsida > Poales > Poaceae > Triticum > Triticum urartu. Next base: position 51,912,639 of record NC_053023.1, read on the forward strand.
TCACGTCCGAGCAGTGTTTTTGGGGTTTTCGGTGGGGAAAATCATAGAAAATCCATACAGCGTCGGAACGCAACAAATTTTGGCGTGCGTGCCCTCAATGGCACTGTGGCCCGTGGAAAAAAAATGAGCGACTTTGGCGGATGCGACGGAGAGACGTACGACCGAGGGTCCCCTCCACCCATACCGAAACCACCGGGTTGCACAGCAAGTGCCAGTGCGGTTTGCCGGAGTGCACCCAACTTTTGGCAGCGTGTGTGGGGACCCGCCCGGGGACCGCACGCCAGAGATGAACGAAACCGGACTACGAACGCACGTTGCGTCATGCCCGGACAGTGTTTTTGGGGTTTTCGGTGGGGAAAATCATAGAAAATCCGTACAGCGTCGGAACGCGACAAATTTTGGCGTGCGTGCCCTCAATGGTCACTATGGCCCGTGGAAAAAAAATGAGCGACTTTGGCGGATGCGACGGAGAGACGTACGACCGAGGGTCCCCTCCACCCATACCGTAACCACCGGGTTGCACAGCAAGTGCCAGTGCGGTTTGCCGGAATGCACCCAACTTTTGGCAGCGTGTGTGGGGACCCGCCCAGGGACCGCACGCCAGAGATGAACGAAATCGGACTATGAACGCACATTGCGTCACGTCCGGGCAGTGTTTTGGGGGTTTTCGGTGGGGAAAATCATAAAAAATCCGTACAGCGTCGGAACGCGACAAATTTTGGCGTGCGTGCCCTCAATGGCACTGTGGCCCGTGGAAAAAAAATGAGCGACTTTGGCGGATGCGACGGAGAGACGTACGACCGAGGGTCCCCTCCACCCATACCGAAACCACCGGGTTGCACAGCAAGTGCCAGTGCGGTTTGCCGGAGTGCACCCAACTTTTGGCAGCGTGTGTGGGGACCCGCCCGGGGACCGCACGCCAGAGATGAACGAAACCGGACTACGAACGCACGTTGCGTCATGCCCGGGCAGTGTTTTTGGGGTTTTCGGTGGGGAAAATCATAAAAAATCCGTACAGCGTCGGAACGCGACAAATTTTGGCGTGCGTGCCCTCAATGGCACTGTGGCCCGTGGAAAAAAAATGAGCGACTTTGGCGGATGCGACGGAGAGACGTACGACCGAGGGTCCCCTCCACCCATACCGAAACCACCGGGTTGCACAGCAAGTGGCAGTGCGGTTTTCCGGAATGCACCCAACTTTTGGCAGCATGTGTGGGGACCTGCCCAGGGACCGCACGCCAGAGATGAACGAAATTAGACTACGAACGCACGTTGCGTCACGTCCGGGCAGTGTTTTTGGGGTTCTCGATGCAGAAAATCTTAAAAAATCCGTACAGCGTCGGAACGCGACAAAATATCTGCACGAGCCATCGCTATCTGAGAGAATATTCCCGACAAACGCGCACGTCGCCCAATCACATCGCGCATGTCGCCCGATCTGATCCCCGTCGCCCGCCGCCGTCTACACTGTCATTCCCCGCCCGACAGCGTCGCGCCGCCGTCAACGCCCGTCGTCACCCCGCACTAGTCGACGTCACCACCCGCCGTCAGCGCCGGTCATCAACACCCGTCGTCACCCCGCACTAGTTGACGTCACCAGCCGCCGTCAGCGCCGGTCGTCAACGCCCGACGTCACCACCCGCCGTCAGCGCCGGTTGTGAACGCCCGCCGTTAGACGCCGCCGTCAGCCGCTGTGATCGCCGTCGCCCGTTGTAGTTGCTGTCAGGCAGGTATTTCTTTTAATATTTTCAACATTATATAACACATTAGCTGCATGCAACGTCACATAGATATTATTATATGCAGTATGGACATCGATGGTGTGATTGCATGTTCCATAGAAAAATGGGTTAGTCTTATTAATAAGTTAACATCAAGTCAGCGATTTATGTTTTACGAAACGGAGATGGAGGGCATGTTACGCATACCTTCGGTCAAGATGCGTGATAATTTGCTTGCGCTTACGATTCAAGGTTACAATCCTAGTAGTAAAAAATTCATGGTGCAAGAGGCAGCCGGAAAAAAAGGGTTGATTTCACTGAGGCCTGATGATGTGTTCGCTATATTTGGTTTCAAGAATGAAGGAGTTGATGTTTCTAGTTTTTTGAGTATGGACCAAGGCAAAGCAATAAAAAAAATTCCAGCTAGTTTTGTTAACAAGAAGAATGGTAAAATATTGATTGATGATCTTATTGACAAGATTGTGAGAAATAAAAACGCGGACGATGAATTTGTTCGGATGGCGTTTCTCGTCCTATTAGGGACTATAATTGCACCAGTGTCTGCTGAGTACATTACGAAGAATTATTATGCACTAGTGCAAGATGTCAGACAGATAAAAAGGTTCTACTGGAACGCATTCACTTTGCAGTTTTGTTTGTCGGAGATTGGTATGGTCTTGTAGCCCGGTCGTGTTAGGGAATGGCCACGTGGGAACCTAGCACTTCTCCAGGTATGATTTATTTTTTAAATTGAATAGTTGTATTATGTAATAATAGTGTAACACATGCTAAATGGTTGTTTGTTTGTTTTGCGGTATCTATATTGGGAGAAGGTGCAGCCAAGCACCAGCCCACAGTACGATCCTTTAGCGCTGTTGAGCCCCTTGATAAGGAATTGGAAAGAAGCGGCAGCGGAGAAAAGAGACAAGTACGACTTTCAATATGGTCGTGGTGTTGGAATGGTAATACGTTAAATATATATTTTTCCATTTAAACTCTGCAATTAATTATTAATTAAATATGAATCTATGATTCTTTATGTTGTAGATCGATGACACCATTACTGAAGAGTACCGCTTAAACAAAATTAGAATGTAACAGGCTGAAAAGAACAAGAAATCCAGTACGAGAAAGTCTAACATTACTGGAAGGAGAACATGTGTGAGTACATCTGAGGCTTCAGCTACCCAGAACCCTATTATGGATCGGATTTTGACTGAGCTGAAGCACATTCGTAAGGATATGCTTCGTACGTCGGAGCTATGCGCACAAGTACAAGTTTTCTGATTTTGCCGTTCACTATGTTTTTTGATGTGTCACATAACTAATTACAACTAATTTTTAATCACAGAGGGTCATAGAGAAATTGAACAAAAGCGCTGTATTCTACAAAGCCGGTGATATTGAAAAAGAAGAAGAGAATGACTATGGTGAAAATAGTGAAATTAGAAACTATGGTGGGAAACCTCGTAAAGAATTTGTATATAATCCTGACGTGGACAATTTCACCACACCGGGAAAAAAGAATGTGCAAGAGGATGATGAAGATGATATTAATGATTCTGAAGAGAAGACACCTTATTATTGCACACCTGAATATTGGGATAGTTTCAAGGGTGATAAAGAAGATCCTATCGAAGTTCCTGAGGTATCTGATGAGAAATCTGTTACATCTTTAGGAACGGATGAAATCGCATCACGTGGATCCATAAATTGTATTGGAGAAGATGAGGTACAGGAGGAGAGTGTAGGGAAACGGAAGCGGAAGGTATCAAACCTTATAAAGTCTCCTTATGTTCGAGTTATACCTACAAAGCGTGCAAAACGTTCAGCAAAAGCAAGTGAGTTTAATCATATTGTTTTTGAGCTAAACTTACTACTTATCATTGACTTATTAACATATTACCGTCATGTATTGCAGAACTATTCGAGAAAGAAGTCTTTCAAGATGAATACGATGTGATTAAAGCTAGTGTTAAGTTTGTTCGTGCTTATGAGCGGTCAGCAAAACATAGAAAGAAGGAAATATTCAATGATGGCATGCGCGAAGGTCTCAGTGCAGAGAGGGCTTGTAAGATTCTTGACCATGAATGGATAACCGGTGATGTAAGTTATTGTTGTGTTTTCTATTAGCATTCAATGCAAATTGAAATTGTTATACATCATTTAAATTATTTTTAGGTTATCAATGCTTATTCGTCGTATCTATTGGGAGTTGTTGGTGACGATCGTCATATAATGCCGACCTGGCTGGTCAATTGGTTACTTGAATTTAGACCGGACACCGAGCCAGGAAAAAATGACAACGAAGTTATGGCGAAGAAGAATGGACCCGTGAATAGATGCACCGATGAGTATTTTAAAAAAGATAAGGTAAGTTCAACTGCCTTAATGTATGCATATATGGGATATAAGTAATAAGAGCGTATGTGTTGATTGCATCATATTTTCGTTGTGATGCAGATTTATATTCCTCTTAATAAGGGAAATACCCACTGGGTTTCGGTTGTCATGCATCGCCCGAAGGAAGAGTTCCAGGTTCTTGATTCTTTGATGGGACCCGAACTTGACAGTGAAATTACAGAAAAAGTTAAGGAGCTAGTACGGCATAAATTTACATGAGCATATTGAAACTATCATTTAGTAACTGAACTATGTTAAATTCTTTTCGTGCTATCATGTATATGAACAGAGAAAACAACTTTTGGATATGACATACATGATGCGACGAGCGGTGCTGTGAATTATCCGGATGTGTCTACCTGGCCTATCAAAACATATAATATGCCACAACAAGAAGACGGGTGAGTAAATACTTTCATATTGTTTTAATATCTATCCTCAAATGCGAACTTATGAAACGTTCTTTGTACGGACCAGCAATTCATGTGGAATATTTGTTCTTCGATGATTTCAATATTGGAACGGTGAAAAATGGACAGGTCTGGTTTTATTTCAAATGCTTATATTCAATTAAATTCATTATGTAATACTATTTGAATTGTACTAATATGAAGTTCTAACAGGGGTCAGTTGACAAATCGAGGGACTTAATGATTGCACAGCTTATTTCTTTGGAGATAAATACGCTCAACGATGTGAAAGACAAAGTTACCCGGCTTGCAAAGAAGAAATAAATGTGGCAAAAATTTTGTACTAGAAAATTTTATAGGCTCAAATAATGTTTACTTTTATTTCGAATTTGATATCTTGTGACGAACAAGACACTACTATTTTTAATATTTAAGTCGAGAATGACATTTGGATTATTATGTTGTCTTCATGCCGTTGTCTTTAAATTTGAAATCTTCATATTCATAGTTCTGCCGTCGTCAAATTGTTTGGATAATCAGAGGAGTCGCTTAGAACCCCGTCGTTTTTATTATTTTTTTAATTATTTAAAAAACCCGACAAGTGCGCCGGCGGCACTGTCCCACAGGGCAGCGTCGGCCGGCGGCAGCAGTACGAGGTAATCAGAGGAGTTCAACAGCCTATGTGCCGTCGGGTATATAAGCCGGTCGTCGCGCGCTCCGTCCGGCGAGGTGGGACTAAAACTTTGCTATCGCAGCCGCCGTGCCTGCAGCGACGCGCATGACCGCGTGGGCCGGCCCAATAACACTGTTTCGCCCGCGGCACGAAGACGGCCCAAGTAGCACGCGGCGCGACGACGACCCAAGTTCCACGCGGGGCGACGAGAAATGTTTAGTCCCACCTCGCCCGACGGAGCGCGCGACGACCGGCTTATATACCCGGCGGCACATAGGCTGTCGAACTCCTCTGATTACCTCGTACTGCTGCCGCCGGCCGACGCTGCCCTATGGGAAAGTGCCGCCGGCCAACGCTGCCCTGTGGGACAGTGCCGCCGGCGCACTTGTCGGGTTTTTTTAAAAAAAAATAATAATAAAAACGACGGGGTTCTAAGCGACGGCGACCGTACCGTGCAGTTAAAATTAACGACGGGGTTCTAAGCGACGGCGACCGTACTATGCCGTTAAAATTAACAGTAAACAACGATGGCACAGAAAATTAACAGTAAACAACGACGTCACTACTGTGCAAAATGAGCACATCAAAATAAACAAAGTAAAACTCCTTGCATTACATAGTCTGTCATCAAAACAAATACTTATGTCGGTATCGTAGCAAATAGTCTGACATCAACAAAGTAAAATAAGTTCATATAACATACTTTAAGGCCTCTTTTGGTTCATAGGATAGGATTATCATTGGAATATGAATCTTGTAGGAAATGAGATGACATGTATCTCAAATCCTATGAGTAGGAATAGGAAACAAGATGTCATTTGGTTAACACCAAAGGAATTTTTCCATTGAGTCTAGGCTCTTTTTTATTTTTTTACGAAATGTGGAGGATAGGAACCAATCCTATGTAGGAATAGAAATCCATTCCTATGAACCAAATGGCTCTAAAGGAAAAAATCCTATAAGAATCATATCCTCTAAAATTCCTATGAAATTCCTCTAAACCAAAGAAGGCCTAACAATTATTAAAGATCACGTATATAGAATATTAAAAAACTGTCTCCAATGAAAGGGTGGAGCAATCTTCCATAGCAATCCATAATAAAACTGTCTTCAATCAAAGGGTGAACCAATCTTCCATACTCCACAATTCAAGCAAAGTTCCTACATAACAGTAAGATATGTGTTAATTCACAATAAATAAATAAATTTGGTTTGAACAATAAGATTTATAATAACATAAGAAAATCATACTTAGGATTTTGAGGGCACGTGGACTTATAATGACCCGGAAGACCGCACTGTCCACATTGATGTTTGCTTTTCTCATCAAAAGCTTTAGGTCGCCCATTTTTAGTGACATCAGGACCATCCTTACCGCGGCCTTTAACATTCTGTTTTGGTGCGCCTTTGGTGTTAACTTTTGCGGGATCACGAACAAGACCATGATCTTGATTAGGCTCAAATGCATCGTCGTTCACAAATTGTACCTCCGCACCAGGCTCATCCTCCTCAGTGTAATCATTATCTATTATGTCCCTCAAAGCCGCCTTCATCTTGTCGAATAAAAATGGTTTACTACATGCTTTATGAGTTGCTTCAGCAGATAAGGTAGTCAACTCGCTGTACCTAGCTCTGTCCCCTGCACCTGCCCATCCCCACGCAAACAGATCGCTAGTGCACTTCATGGGAAGTCCACCCCTTGCAACTTTGCTCAACCTCCGCAGTACTAAACACTTAGGTATCTCACGTAAGCGTAGCTGAATCAGAACGTGAAGAATATGTTTGCAAGGAAGTCCTTTGCGATACATGCTTCTGCAACTGCACTTCACAGTTTCTTCGGAGTTACCTGGGGTGTACTCCACAGTGAATCTGATATCCCTATTTTCCTTCCATGTCAGTATGAATCTGTGAGTGTCTGCTCCTCTCAGTCTCTCAAGGACCTCAAGCTCCCGTGCCTTCTTCATATCTTCCTGCAAGATATAAAAGTTTGCCGCAGTGAACTCACGGGCAGCTGATTTCTCAATATCTTTACACTCGTCCAATACTGGCACTGGAACTGTCTGTGAGTTTGTGTAATCGTCATGCATCTCGTTCTCACGGAGACGAACTATGAAGTTCTTATAGGGCACAATCATATCAACAATAGTCATACCGGAGTCTAGATGCAAGTGAAGGCATGAATTCAGACTCTCACTTCGCTGGTTACTTCGCATACCTAAGAAAAACCCACCTGACAGATATGATGCATCCCAAAGCCTTTTCTTCTTGTACATCCTACGTAACCATGTCTTTGTTTTCTCCGATTGCCATTTGGCGGTAAACGATGCCCATCTCTCCTCAAATACCTTTTTTGAAGTGGCATAATAAAGTAGAGACCTGGACTCCTTTAGAGACTTATGATGAAGGTGTTTCTACATGTTCTTCTCAATATGCCACGAGCAAAGACGATGCCAAACCTCCGAAAGTACCTTTCTTATGGCCTTAATCATAGCTGCATCTCCATCAGTAATTACTGACCTGGGCCTCTTCTGACAGTGAGCCCTCAAAAACGTCTGAAGCAGCCAGACATATGTATCTTCCGTCTCGTCAGACACAAGAGCACAACCGAATACCGTGGTGCAACGGTGGTTGTTCAGACCGACAAAAGGTATAAATGGCATGCCATACCTATTCATCCTGTATGTGCTGTCGAAGACTGTCACATCACCGTAGTCAACATAGTCTCGACGTGATTGAGAATCACACCAGAACATGTTTTTCAGCCTTCCTTCATCATCGACGGTGTGCTCAAAGAAGAAATCTGGATCTCTCTTTTCTGGTCATCATGATCCCAATGGCAGTGTCTGCATCACCTTGTGCAAGCAACTTCATTTTTTCTCTATAACACATGTTATAAAGCTTCTTCCTCCCAAAACCAGCCTTTGCATATAAATCATATGTTTCCTGATTCCAGCACCTACCATGGTTAAGATCTCAGCTTTCTGATATTCTTTTATCTGATTATGAGACCGAAGAAACATGACTTCATCCGGTCTAGCTAGAACGTGACTGTGATCATCATTGAAACTGCTGACATACCAAACATCATGCTCTTTATCAAGTTTCAAAGTTATATGCGCATCGCAGAAGCAACGAGTCTCCCCTCTCAGCCTGCGGGTCCTGCCTTCCATTGTACAAAGTTTTGCCTGTCGTTTCCCAGCTCTCGCACACAGATACTTCCTCAAGCGCTTAGTTCCCTCAGGACCTTTCGAATATTTCAGTGAGTCCTTTCTTACGCTGAAACCACGCTCGTAAGCATACTAGTTATAGAAAATGTAAGCCTCTCCTAGTGACTTGAACGTCTTCCTCATGACCTTCCAATGCATGTCCAATGATTCTTGTTGATATTCATCAAATCCGATGTCAAAATTAAACGGATCATCACCAACATGCTCATCATTCCCGCTTGTACCATCTACATCTTCCTGTAAATTAATGCATTAAACCATTTATGTCAGTCAGTTATTATTTTAATATGTAATGTAGTCATGTAAGTTCCAAAACTTACTTTGCTGGAGCTGTCATCATGAGATGCATCAACGTTCGATTTGTCACTTTCATCGTCCACAATATTCCTCACAAAGTCCCCGTCCTCGTCCATCTGCGCGCATTGCAAAAAAAACATATAAGTGCTCATATGGTTATTATGTCATTTCTTTTCTGATTTTATTAATAACATACCCGGAGTGCACTTTCAGCAAATGAATCATCTATATCCATATCATCATCATCATCATCGCCATGTCGCTGCATGATGCAAAAAATATGAAATTGTCCGTGCGGTCTATCATATTTATTGTTTTTATCAACATTGATCACACTTACATTGCCACTATAAGATTCATCCAAACTCATGTAGTTCTCCCAGGTTCATCCATATTCAGTGATGAGGTTTCGTTGTCCTCGCCGTAATCATCGCCATCATAATCGCCCTCCTCCTCTAACTATAGATAGTTAAAAAAAATTGTACGATCAATCAAACGCCGTGTAACATCATCCCTAAAACAATTATCTCATCAAGCACAACGATGTCTCAAACCAACCTCTTGCACGGCGGCGAGGATTTCAGCCGGATCCATTTCCTCAGATGACGAACGTGATGACGGCGTGACGTTGCTGGCTGGCGGAGGCGGGTGTCGACGGCGTGAGGACGATGGCTGGTCGTAGCAGGCGTAGTGCGCGGAGGGAGGCGGCGACGTAGATCGCGGGTGGGCGGCCATCTGGGACGCGGCAGCAGCGGTAACGGCGCAGGGGCACGCGCGGCGGCAGCGGTAACGGCGCCGGGGCACGCGCAGCGGCCTGTTTGGGCGGCGACCCGGGCGATGGCGACTTCGTGCAGACGGGGGCCGACGTGGAGACAACGTGTATGCGTTAGGGTTCAGGGTTTCGACAGCGGGCGTCGGCGGCTACCGTGTCTTTTTTTCCCTCCAACAACTGTCGACGGCAACGTGGAGTCGTGCGAGCGTACAACGGCGACGGGTGCGGGTACGCGGGCGGGCGTACGTACAACGACCGGTGCGGCATACGCGGACGGGCGTATGACGTCGCGCGCGGACGTACGGCGTCGGGTGGGTATTCCTATACCTAATGTGAAATTACCATACTATCCACTATACGTTTTAGGGGGGGGGGGGGGTGGTGTTTGTCCCGAGAAACAGCCGCGTGAGTCATCCTCAATAAAAAAAGTTTTCATGCAAGAATCACATGCATTTTTTTGTCGGAGTTTACAGGCATCTGATACAAATAATACCTTTTTCTATATGGCATGGGCTGCATTTGTTTGTCATATTGTTAACGAGTAAGCAAAAGAAGGGATCTTTGTTAATAAGGATGACCTTTTGGACATTTCTTTGTTTAGGAAAACACACTATACTTGAAGTTTTTACATTGGCTAACACACCCTCTATCGATGGATCACTAATATTGGATGCTGGTCGTACCTCCTTTGAGGTAATTAAGTTGGAGCATCTTAAAAGAGGTCCAATATATATCTTTGGACTAACAATGTAATGTATTCTATGAATAAAATCTTGTACAGGAGCCTATTATTTAATGCATCTGCTTAAGTGTGATTATAAACTGAAGTTTAGTTCACACATGATCGTATGAGTGTATTACAAGAAGAGAATCCTCACCTCTCCAAATCTCATCGAGCTCACTCTATGCCGGATCACAAACTCTGAGAACAAACTCCACGCTATGGTCACCACATCTCCTAATCTTAGGAACCTGGTCCTCAACAGAAAGTATCACTTCCGTCGCGTCCACATTATCCTAACCTCTTTTAAGATTCGACATGTTGGTTGACCCTGACATGTCAGTGGTGTTCAAGGTTTTGGATTCCAAGGGGACATTTTTTCTCGAGGGGCACCGGAATTTGCGGTTACCATGATAACCGCGAAATACCGGAAAAAATTCGGACGAAATTTGAAATTAAATTTTGAATTCAAATTTTTTGAAATCGATGTAGATAGTACTTTAACTTCCAAATTTATCACGTATCTGTTCCTGGCGTAGTGGCTGTTCGAGCAGAACTGCCCTTTGGTAAAAGGTCGCGAGTTTGACCCCTGGCCACTCCAACAAACTAATCTCTTTTTTACTTGTGTTTAACGCATATCAAAAAGAAATTAAAAAGCGTGTGTCAAGATTCGAACCCGCGACGCGCTATCGAGGAAAGGCTGGCGTTGCCACTAGGCCACGACCACTAACGTTGAAATAGAAGTGATGGCCTATATTTAACTATACTCTGAGCGTTTGAATTCAAAATTTTCAAAACTTTCGAGATTTTTTGCCCGGCATGAGTGTTTCTCGACGGGGGGGCGATAAACGTGGTAACCGGGCGAGATAGCGAAATTTCGTTCGGTTACCAAAACAGTGGTGATGTTTCCTGTGTAAACCACATAGGAGATGACCTAACGTACCACAATGGTGGTTCTGCACGGTGACCTCAGATGGAGAGGAGCTCTTGTACGAGTAGATCTTCTGGTACAAGCAGGAAATAGGCGATGGAGAAAGCACATTTACTATACAGATACTTGTCTCCATTTCTATGATCACATGATGACCCGATCAACACCCGGGGAGATCGTCTCCCGCTACCTCTTGCTATCAGCCTCCGGCGTGGATCTGCTAATAGTGAAGAGAGGTTCGTCCACGAGATGTGTATACGTACAACTATGTGTAGGAGCCAAACATAGCAGTTCACGTTGGCTGAGGGCAGCCCATGGCTGTATTTTGTTTTCCATTTTAGGTAGACCTGTGTAATTTTTTTAAATCCTAGTGAAGATTTAAATTGAGGTTCTGACCGCCCATGATGCTCGGCCAACGGCCATTGCCTTCTTCTAGCATAGTTTATATTAGCCCATCATTCTAAGGGTAAAGCTCTGATTTTTCAAGAGAATGATTTTCCCACTTTTATAGTAAAAAGTGTTTTGTACACTTTACAACGTCTATGAAGCTATTGTATGATAGTATCTTCATAGTGCATAGTATCATAAAGTAGTATCATAGATGATCATATTTATTGTCATGCATGACACAAACTAGCGTAGCATTTAACATGATATGTTATCTACCTATGTTACTCTAACTCCCTCTTTTTTTTTAATTCTCTGCCACATCAGCATACTTGCTATTCTCGAGTGCATGATACCGGCTAAGATACCATCACTATGGTAAAAAAAAAACCCTCAAGTGTGCATATGTGCATTATGGCTTTCCTAAAAAAGAAGAAGAGCGGTTCTCATTTCTCTGGAGTATAATTTTGCGGAATTAATACAACACGCAATTACGGATTTACTAAAAAGAAGAAGAGCGATTCTCATTTGGGGAAACGGGGAACCTTCTTTTGATCTGGTTTAGCCGATCGAACCGGCGGACTAATCAGTCTCCCCTCAAGCACAGACAGACCCATTTCTATCGATAGCCACCTCGAGCGAGCAACATCAGCATGGCGGTGCCACTCCCCCGGCCCTAGAGCCACGCCGCCTCTGGCCCGGCCATCCTCGGCCAGCTCCACTAGCTGAACGGGGCACCTTCCGTGCTGGGCTTCGTCCACAACTCGAACGGTCACCGCCTCCCCCGCATCATTCCCGCCACCGCGATGCCCTTCTCCTTCCCCGTCCCGGATCGCCGCTTCTGGCGGATCCTCGACTGCCGCCACGGACGCGCCCTCTTCATCTCCGCGTCAGGGGAAGGAGCTCGGGACCTCCTTTTCTGGGAGCAAATCACGGGATACCAACGGGGCGCCCTCGGCATACATGGTCCACTTCGTGAACGCGGCCGTGCTTTGCACGGCTGATGGGTGCGACCACCACGCTTGCCATGGAGGGCTCTTCCGCGTGCTCTTCACCTGCATAAACGAGGAGAACCAAACGTCGACCTGCGTGTACTCGTCGCAGACTGATACTTGGGGCGATCCGACCACCATGTAATTCTCCCACTTGTACTTCACGAACAGCCAAGCACCGACTCAAAATCTTCCTATCACCGCGGTTGCCGGAGTGGTCGTTGGACAGCAGAATTGTCCTCATGCCGACGGGGAATGGTGGTCTGGGAGCTGCCATGTCCTTCAAGTCGCGTCTCTACCCGTCGGAGCTGCAGGATACCGGTCGCGCGCGAGAGTGATTTTTTGTAGCTTGAGCTTCATGGCACCCCTTATCTCAGACCATCCACATGTTTCGAGATCTGTGCTTGGTGCAGGCTTTTTTGGAGGCATGCAACTTCATTAGCAGGCGATGCAGCGTTTTATCTTGGTATGGCAGTGTAGTGGGGCAGTAGGGTATAGGTCCTAGGTTCCTATGACGTAGGCTACATGGCGCACAGTGCTAGCCTGCTCGCATGCACCGCTGCCAGCGGTTTTGTCCAGAGAATCTGGCATTTTTCTTAAACGCATATTTTATATGCATGGCGTCAAGCATGGTATGTTGTCTGACGCCACTGGTTTTAATGTCACATGGGCTAATATTTTTACATTTCTTTTTTTAGTTCTGATTGGGACTGAAAGATGTCGGCTGGCTAGAGGAAGTTTTTTTACTGAGAGTTAAGAGAGAGGTGAAGATGGAATTAGCATGCGAGAAAGCTTGTGTCTGCACTTTAGATTGTTGTTAAAAAGGAGAAAACATGAGAAGATAGTGGGCTTTGTGCATGCATGTTAGGAAACATTTAATGAGAGAGAGAGGAGTGCGAAGGAAGAAAGATGTGCAGCGAGGGAGTTCTTGTCTCGTAGTGGTTCACATGCACATAGAATAAAATAGAGCCTACTACATGCGCAGGCTGCCCAGGACCTACTACTACAGCTAATCACCATGCATGGCTCCAAAAAAGTCTGTCACAAGCACGAATCTCAATGGCGTTGAACGGGGTGGATAGAGAGTACCGTGTAGCCTGAGTTACAGTAGAACTTTGTGCGCGCAATGGGTACAGACCAGGGTTATCTTTTTTTGTGAACACACAGACCAGGGTCATCGACCTGGCCAATTTGCTTCCCATTGGTGGTAGTGAATCTTTGTAAACATCACCAAATTTAGTGTGTTTCGCCGATGGACCAAACACCATTTTCGTCAGCACGGTTGCTAGCATCTTCGCAATTGAGCTCCATTCGGAGCGGGTGAGGAAGGTGTGCACAATTGTCTTTTCGGCCTTTGATTCCAGTTGTTAGCTTCTATACTTCAGGTTGTAAGCTCCAGACACAAGTTGGTTTGGGAGTTGGGAAGGAGGAGAAAACCCTCGTTGATGCTGTCGACTGCCTCAGCCATACCCTCAAAATCACGTTAGCCTTCTTCTTCCAAACTCCCACGGGAATCCCAGTTGCATTGATTTTTTTTACAATCAGTTCAGTACCCTCTTTAATTTGGAGATGAGCTTAATTATTAGAACTAAACTTTAAGATGGTGTACGGTAATGTGGTCGTGAACCGTGTGCTGCAGTTTAGGTTTCTCTTGTGTTTGGTGCTGAGCCCAAGCTATATGGTGTTTGTCAATGTTTGAGAGGTCAGTGAGTGCGAATAGACCTGCACTATTCTATGTCCCCCTTTTACATGGCATCTCCTCATTTTGCATGATATAATTTTGAAAATATTTTTTTATTAACAATATATGTCCTGTGTCATAAAATTCATGCCACTAGAAACTTTGTTGAAATACGAATCTGATGATGTATTTTTTGTGAAATATATCACAAGTTTAGTTAGATTAATCGTCTAATTTCATTTTTAAAAGTGTGTTAACCATGAAATGAGGGACAAAGGGAGTATTACTATGTAGACATACGTGGGAGATAGAACCTAGCTAGCATCTATTTTATTGCAATGGAGATCAATCAAAGTGCAACCAGGGATAGTTGTTATCCTATTTTGGAAATCCTATTGCTATATGCCTCTGCTCTACTTGCTAGCTGCAAGTATTTCATAGCTGTAAAGTTTATTATATGTTACTTCAGAACTGTAGTCTGCGCAAGCATTAGTAGTGCAATGATGTCAACATAGCCTAGTTTGTACATGATCGTATGAGTGTATTACAAGAAGAGAATCCTACAAGTAATCAAAATGGGGTCTTGATTAAAATGTTTCATTACTATAAACCTATGGTGTGCCTTTTACATTGTCCTATGCCTCAATAAATTTGTGTAATATCCATTGTTCTATGCTTTGGTGTGTAGTCCATGTGGAGATCTAAAATCATCCTAATCCACATAAGAAATGCAGCGGACAAAAATAATACCCACATTTGCAAATTTGGCTGAACAATCTTCAGGTAATGCATATATAATCACACGGAGGTAGTAAACATCACAATTTTGTATCGTGGTACATACTACTACATACTAGCTACCGATTACATGGTATATCCAGTTGAGTCATGTTGTCCTGTCTAGCACACATATGCTCGAATGGAGAAAAGAAACAAAACAATTACACCGCAAAGGAACACTAGCTGCATTTGAGGGCCAATCTAGGAGTTTAGATGTCTGAGGATACAATTCAAATGTCTAAGGAACCAAAATTACTTTCAACCTTTCTTTCAAAAGCAATAAGGTTCTGACCTCTGATATTAGCAATCCACTAGTGGACAGATACTGACCATCTCTAGTAGTTTGTTCCTTGTAAACCAGCTGGTTATGGGATAGGTCAAGCTCTTAGGTGTCGGTGACTCGGCGGCCGTACCCATATTGGGTGGGTCAACAAGCTAGTCTCTTCCAATCTTGGCAATGAGCGCTGGGAGATAGTCAGCGAGTGAAGGCTCTTTGGTCGGGGGAAGGATACACGTCAGGTGGTGTTTCCTGTGTAAACCACAAAGGAGACGCTATCTCAGCATTAGAAGAGACGAGCTTGTGTCTTGTCATACCAATCAACTAACTGCTCGCATGTAACTTTAGTTTGAATCTTTTGAGGTTACAACCCGATAGCTCGAAATACAAATACCATCGGCAAAGAGAAAGGGGGACACACAGGTGTGTGTGTGTGTGTGTGTGTGTGTGTTCAAATTCACTATTAATTTATTAAAGGTCGGTTATGGACACAAGTATATACCAATCAACATAGAGATTGACAAGACTTCATTGAAATACGCTCAGGGCTAAGCCATCAGCTACAACGTGTGACATCATTCATATTTTGTCGATGCTGATATTGGGAGCCATGGTCACCCTCGAGCATTGGAGCGTCCACACCCTGCTTAACATTCACTCGGGCATGTGCATCCCGCTCTCGGACCGTGTGCACGTTAAAGAAAGTGTCTTCGTGCTAAACAACATCGGTGGGACGTACATCCTAATGATCCACGTCGTCACCATGCTGCCGCACCGCTAGCTTGTTGTCGCACCTGCGTCGTTTGCTATAGCGTGTGGCCAAACCAATATGGTGATCTAGCTCCTGGGGATGGAGAGTCGTACCCGTTGAAGACGATTCGGCCGTATGAGCACTAAGACTTGGCGTACCACAACGAGTGGTTCTGCATAGCCACCTCAATAGAGGAGCTATTGTACAAGTACCTCTTCCGATACAAAACCCAAACCACGTCAGCTTGTTAGCTAATCTAGTCGCTAAGAATAAACGTTAGCTAGTTAGTTTTTCAGCCCAGTTTGTTTGGCGAGAGCCCGCGACTTGTGCATGCCTTGCATGTAGGTTGCATGGGCCTGTAGCATGATGTGACCACGTCACATTAGCCCATGCGTTTATCTCAATACCTAGTTCAATCTCGTTACCGACAAGTCTCTTTACTCGTTCCGTAATACATCATCTCACAACTAACTCATTAGTTGCAATGCTTGCAAGGCTTATGTGATGTGTATTACCGAGAGGGCCCAGAGATACCTCTCTGACAATCGGAGTGACAAATCCTAATCTTGAAATACGCCAACCCAACATGTACCTTTGGAGACACTTGTAGAGCTCCTTTATAATCACCCAGTTACGTTGTGACGTTTGGTAGCATACAAAGTGTTCCTCCGGCAAATGAGAGTTGCATAATCTCATAGTCATAGGAACATGTATAAGTCATGAAGAAAGCAATAGCAACATACTAAACGACCGGGAGCTAAGCTAATGGAATGGGTCATGTCAATCACATCATTCTTCTAATGATGTGATCCCGTTAATCAAATAACAACTCTTTTGTTCATGGTTAGGAAACATAACCATCTTCGATTAACGAGCTAGTGAAGTAGAGGCATACTAGTGACACTCTGTTTGTCTATGTATTCACACATGTATTATGTTTCCGGTTAATACAATTCTAGCATGAATAATAAACATTTATCATGATATAAGGAAATAAATAATAACTTTATTATTGCCTCTAGGGCATATTTCCTTCAGTCTCCCACTTGCACTAGAGTCAATAATCTAGTTCACATCGCCATGTGATTCAACACTAATAGTTCACATCACCATGTGATTAACACCCATAGTTCACATTGTCATGTGACCTATACCCAAAGGGTTTACTAGAGTCAGTAATCTAGTTCACATCGTTTATGTGATTAACACTCAAAGAATACTAAGGTGTGATCATGTTTTGCTTGTGAGATAATTTTAGTCAACGTGTCTGTCACATACAGATCCCTAAGTATTTTGCGAATTCTATGTCTACAATGCTCTGCACGGAGTTACTCTAGCTAATTGCTCCCGCTTTCAATATGTATCTAGATCGAGACTTAGAGTCATCCAGATCTATGTCAAAACTTGCATCGACGTAACTTTTTACGACGAACCTTTTTGTCACCTCCATAATTGAGAAATATTTCCTTATTCCACTAAGGATAATTTTGACCGCTGTCCAATGATCTACTCTTAGATCACTATTTTACTCCCTTGCTTAACACAGTGTAGGGTATACAATAGATCTGGTACACAACATGGCATACTTTATAGAACCTATGGCTGAGGCATAGGGAATGACTTTCATTCTCTTTCTATTTTCTGCCGTGGTCGGGCTTTGAGTCTTACTCAATTTCACACCTTGTAACACACCAGAGAACTCTTTCTTTGACTGTTCCAATTTTTAAACTACTTCAAAATATTGTCAAGGTATGTACTCATTGAAAAAAAACTTATCAAGCGTCTTGATCTATCTCTATAGATCTTGATGCTTAATATGTAAGCAGCTTCACCGAGGTCTTTCTTTGAAAAACTCCTTTCAGACACTTCTTTATGCTTTACAGAATAATTCTACATTATTTCTGATCAATAATATGTCATTCACATATACTTGTCATAAATGTTGTAGTGCTCCCACTCACTTTCTTGTAAATACAGGCTTCACCGCAAGTCTGTATAAAACTATATGCTTTGATCAACTTATCAAAGCGTATATTCCAACTCCGAGATGCTTGCACCAGTCCATAGATGGATCGCTGGAGCTTGCATATTTAGTTAACACCTTTAGGATCGACAAAACCTTCTAGTTGCATCATATACAACTCTTCTTTAATAAATCCATTAAGGAATGCAGTTTTGTTTATCCATTTGCCAGATTCATAAAATGCGGCACTTGCTAACATGATTCGGACAGACCTAAGCATAGATACGAGTGAGAAACTCTCACCGTAGTCAACACCTTGAACTTGTTAAAACCTTTTGCGACAATTCTAGCTTTGTAGATAGTAACACTACTATCAGCGTCCATCTTCCTCTTGAAGATCCATTTATTTTCTATGGCTTGCCGATCATCGGGCAAATCCATCAAAGTCCATACTTTGTTCTCATACATGGATCATATCTCAGATTTCATGGCCTCAAACCATTTCGCGGAATCTGGGCTCATCATCGCTTCCTCATAGTTCGCAAGTTCGTCATGGTCTAGTAACATGACTTCCAGAATAGGATTACCGTACCACTCTGGTGCGGATCTGACTCTGGTTTACCTACGAGATTCGGTAGTAACTTGATCTAAAGTTACATGATCATCATCATTAGCTTCCTCACTAATTGGTGTAGTAGTCACAAGAACAGATTTCTGTGATGAACTACTTTCCAATAAGGGAGAAGGTACAATTACCTTATCAAGTTTTCTACTTTCCTCCCACTCACTTCTTTCGAGAGAAATTCCTTCTCTAGAAAGGATCCATTCAAAGCAACGAATATCTTGCCTTTGGATCTGTGATAGAAGGCTTTTGCCAGTTGCCGATAACTTCAACAAAACATGATCATCTCATACAACCACTTATATCTCATCACGTCTTGACCATATCACATCACAACATGCCCTGCAAAAACAAGTTAGACATCCTCTACTTCGTTGTTGCAAGTTTTATGTGGCTTCTACGGGCTTAGCAAGAACCGTTCTTACCTACGCATCAAAAACCACAACGATAGTTTGTCAAGTTGGTGCTATTTTAACCTTCGCAAGGACCGGGCGTAGCCACACTCGGTTCAACTAAAGTTGGAGAAACTGACACCCGCCAGCCACCCGTGTGCAAAGCACGTTGGTAGAACGAGTCTCGTGTAAGCGTACGCGTAATGTCGGTCTGGGCCGCTTCATCCAACAATACCGCTGAACTAAAGTATGACATGCTGGTAAGCAGTATGACTTATATCGCCCACAACTCACTTGTGTTCTACTCGTGCATATAACATCAACACATAAAACCTAGGCTCTGATACCACTGTTGGGGACGTAGTAATTTCAAAAATTTCCTACGCACACGCAAGATCATGGTGATGCATAGCAACGAGAGGGGAGAGTGTTGTCTACGTACCCTCGTAGACCGATAGCGGAAGCGTTATGACAACGCGGTTGATGTAGTCGTACGTCTTCACGGCCCGACCGATCAAGCACCGAAACTACGGCACCTCCGAGTTCTAGCACACGTTCAGCTCGATGACGATCCTCGGACTCCGATCTAGCAAAGTGTCAGGGAAGAGTTCCGTCAGCACGACGGCGTGGTGACGATCTTGATGTTCTACCGTCGCAGGGCTTCGCCTAAGCACCGCTACAATATTATCGAGGATTATGGTGGAGGGGGGCACCGCACACGGGTAAGAAAACGATCACGAGGATCAACTTGTGTGTCTATGGGGTGCCCCCTGCCCCCGTATATAAAGGAGTGGAGGAGGGGAGGGCCAACCCTCTCTATGGCGCGCCCTAGGGGAGTCCTACTCCCACCGGGAGTAGGATTCCCCCTTTCCTATTGAAGGAAATATGCCCTAGAGGCAATAATAAAGTTATTATTTATTTCCTTATAATCATGATAAATGTTTATTATTCATGCTAGAATTGCATTAACCAGAAACATAATACATGTGTGAATACATAGACAAACAGTGTCACTAGTATGCCTCTACTTGACTAGCTCGTTAATCAAAGATGGTTATGTTTCCTAACCATGAACAATGAGTTGTTATTTGATTAACGGGATCACATCATTAAGAGAATGATCTGCTTGACATGACCCATTCCATTAGCTTAGCACCCGATCGTTTAGTATGTTGCTATTGCTTTCTTCATGACTTATACATGTTCCTATAACTATGAGATTATGCAACTCCCGTTTACCGGAGGTACACTTTGGGTACTACCAAACGTCACAACGTAACTGGGTGATTATAAAGGAGTACTACAGGTGTCTCCAAAGGTACATGTTGGGTTCGCGTATTTCGAGATTAGGTTTTGTCACTTCGATTGTCGGAGAGGTATCTCTGGGCCCTCTCGGTAATGCACAGCACATAAGCCTTGCAAGCATTGCAACTAATGAGTTAGTTGCGAGATGATGTATTACAGAACGAGTAAAGAGACTTGCCGGTAACGAGATTGAACTAGGTATTGGATACCGACGATCGAATCTCGGGCAAGTAACATACCGATGACAAAGGGAACAACGTATGTTGTTATGCGGTCTGACCGATAAAGATCTTCGTAGAATATGTAGGAGCCAATATGGGCATCCAGGTCCCGCTATTGGTTATTGACCGGAGACGTGTCTCGGTCATGTCTACATTGTTCTCGAACCCGTAGGGTCCGCACGCTTAAGGTTACGATGATAGTTATATTATGAGTTTATGCATTTTGATGTACCGAAGGTTGTTCAGAGTCCCGGATGTGATCACGGACATGACGAGTAGTCTCTAAATGGCCGAGACGTAAAGATTGATATATTGGAAGCCTATGTTTGGATATCGGAAGTGTTCTGGGTGAAATCGGGATTTTACCGGAGTACCGGGAGGTTACCGGAACCCCCGGGGAACCATATGGGCCTTGATGGGCCTTAGTGGAAAGGAGAAAGGGGCAGCCCAAGGTGGCCGCGCTCCTCCCCCCTTCCCCTAGTCCTATTAGGACTAGGAGAGGTGGCCGGCCCCCCTCTCTCTCTTTTCCCCCTCAAGGAGTCCTATTCCAACTAGGATTGGGGGGGGGGGAATCCTACTCCCAGAGGGAGTAGGACTCTCCTGGCGCGCCTCCTATGGCCGGCCAGCCTCCCCCCTCTAGTCCTTTATATACTAAGGCAGAGGCACCCCAGAAACACACAAGTTGATCCACGTGATCTATTCCTTAGCCGTGTGCGGTGCCCCCAGCCACCATATTCCTCGATAATACTGTAGCGGAGTTTAGGCGAAGCCCTGCTGCTGTAGTACATCAAGATCGTCACCATACCGTCGTGCTGACGGAACTCTTCCCCGACACTTTGCTGGATCGGAGTCCGGGGATCGTCATCGAGCTGAACGTGTGCTCGAACTCGGAGGTGCCGTAGTTTCGGTGCTTGATCGGTTGGATCGTGAAGACACACGACTACTTTCTCTACGTTGTGTCAACGCTTCCGCAGTCGGTCTGCGTGGGTACGTAGACAGCACTCTCCCCTCTCGTTGCTATGCATCACCATGATCTTGCGTGTGCGTAGGAAATTTTTTAAAATTACTACGAAACCCAACACCTAGTCCAACTAGGAGTCCTTCCATGTAGTAGGAGTAGGAGACAAGGAAGGGGAAGAGGGAAGAGAAGGAAGGAGGGGGCGCAACCCCTCCCCCTAGTCCAATTCGGACTAGGCCTTGGGGGGCGCGCGGCCTGCCTCTCCCTCTCCCCTAAAGCCCAATAAGTCCCATATACTTCTTCTCCCGTATTCCCGTAACTCCCCGGCACTCCGAAAAATACCCGAACCACTCGGAACCTTTCCGATGTCCGAATATAGTCGTCCAATATATCGATCTTTACGTCTCGACCATTTCGAGACTCCTCGTCATGTCCCCGATCTCATCCAGGACTCCGAACTCCTTCGGTACATCAAAACTCATAAACTCATAATATAACTGTCATCGAAACCTTAAGCGTGCGGACCCTACGGGTTCGAGAACAATGTAGACATGACCGAGACACGTCTCCAGTCAATAACCAATAGCGGAACCTGGATGCTCATATTGGCTCCCACATATTCTACGAAGATCTTTATCGGTCAGACCGCATAACAACATACGTTTTTCCCTTTGTCATCGGCATGTTACTTGCCCGAGATTCGATCGTCGGTATCTCAATACCTAGTTCAATCTCGTTACCGGCAAGTCTCTTTACTCGTTCCGTAATACATCATCTCACAACTAACTCATTAGTTGCAATGCTTGCAAGGCTTATGTGATGTGTATTACCGAGAGGGCCCAGAGATACCTCTCCGACAATCGGAGTGACAAATCCTAATCTCGAAATACGCCAACCCAACATGTACCTTTGGAGACACATGTAGAGCTCCTTTATAATCACCGAGTTACGTTGTGACGCTTGGTAGCACACAAAGTGTTCCTCCGGCAAACGGGAGTTGCATAATCTCATAGTCATAGGAACATGTATAAGTCATGAAGAAAGCAATAGCAACATACTAAACGATCGGGTGCTAAGCTAATGGAATGTGTCATGTCAATCACATCATTCTTGTAATGATGTGATCCCGTTAATCAAATAACAACTCTTTTGTTCATGGTTAGGAAACATAACCATCTTCGATTAACGAGCTAGTCAAGTAGAGGCATACTAGTGACACTCTGTTTGTCTATGTATTCACACATGTATTATGTTTCCGGTTAATACAATTCTAGCATGAATAATAAACATTTATCATGATATAAGGAAATAAATAATAACTTTATTATTGCCTCTAGGGCATATTTCCTTCATCAACAGCCGATGTTACATCAATTTCCCTTGAAGATGATATGGGTAAAACTATTGTTGAAGAAGCTGGCCTCAACTGCCACTGTCTGATTGTACTCGTTAGCCGATAGTCCTTTTCTCCTCTAGAATATGAGAAACTTTTGCTTCAGCACCCCCCGCCCTAAACACATTGACGGCTGAGATCTCTCTATACCCCTTCATAACAAAATGGTAGGATAGTCTTTCCACCCACTCCGATACGTGGCCAGCTAGCGTACATATACACGACACCCTTTTTTTCCTCGCGGCATGTTTTTTTCTCTCTCGGCACCCTCAGCTGTTTTTCACTTTCTTTTTAAAAGATAAAAAGAGTGCAGGTAACATGAATCAATTCAAGGCCTCTTGGTCTAAGGATGACCACACTAACCAACTAGGACATCCTAAGAGCATCGCCAATAGATGATGTATATTTTGGTGCTTCAAACCGGGGATGATCCAAATTTGGAGCAACAAAAAGTGCTTTTTACATCTCCGAAAAAGGCTCAACTTCAACATATGGTCCAAAACAAAGATGTATATAAAAGAGCAACTCCAACAGATGGTCCAAAACGAAGATGTAAAACCAGCCGGCGGCCGGGCGGCTACTGTTCAGCCACTGTACAGCCGCGGTTTTGCATTCAAATATCACTTAAAATTTGAAATCAAGTCCATCATCATCATAGTTCAAATCATAACAAAAGTGCATTATCATCATCATCATAGTTTGAAACCCCTCTACCAAAAGGGCAACATCCCAATCAAAGTTTTTTGGCCTACAAATTAAAACGCACATGAATATCATTCATGCGGGTCATCAACACCACCGGCGTTGTGAAACGTGGTACGATCATCATCATCACCGGCTTCTTGGTCGACGTTGTGAAGCGGTGAAGTATCGTTGCCGAGAGCACGGCCAAAAGCACATGTTGGAGGCGGTGGCCGTCGGCGTGGCCACATCTTCCTCCATGGCCGGTGGTGCCGGCGCCGGAGATGGAGGAACGACTCCTTGGCTATTGAAGGACGCCGCCGGTCGTGGCTGCGAGTCGGCGGCCTGAGCCGCCGCGGCTGCATTCAAGATTTTGGTCGCCCGAGCCGCACTTTCGGCCGGGTTCCGGCCGCAATTCGCCGGCCATTTGCCTCCACCTTGTGCCTTCGCCGCCTTCAAAGGAATCGTCGGTGTGGTGGCGACCGGCCGGGGTGGCGCGAATCCGGGGTGGCGGGCGGGGGGGGGGGGGGGGGGATGGACGTGGTGGCGGAGTGCGAGTTCGCCGTGGCAGCAACAAAGGCCGCGACGTGGGTCAGCCCACCGGCTGCGGCGAAGGCGGCGGGGTCGCCGGCTTCGGCCAGGGCAGCGGCAGAAGGCGGGGGGGAGGGGGAAGGGGAGACGTGCGGGTCGCAAGCGGGAAGACAAATGAACTGGCGGTTGGTCATTTCACGGGCGGCCGCAGTTTTGCATCACTTGTATCTCGTGATGTAAATTTGCATCACGAAGTTTTCAATTTTACATCACGAAGTTTTTGCATATGGACCATCTGTTAGAGCATCGCCTTTTGCTCACGAAGCTCCAAAAGTTGGTTATTTTTACATATCAACTGTCTACTGAAGATGCTTTAATGGTTGTCTATATTTACTTCTTCTTTTTCTTTCCTTCTCCTTCAGTTTGCGGGTGGGCCGGCTCATTGTTGAATCGGTCATTTTATCACTATTTCTTTTTCATTTTTTATTCATTTTTTCCTTTTCTTTTCCAAAAAATGCTCACATTTATAAAGTTTGTTCAAAATTTTAAAAAATGTTCGCTTTTTCAAATTTTGTTCATAAAGTGCAAATATTCGCATTTAGAAAAAATTGTACACATATGTCAAAAAATTGTTCATGTATTTCAGAAATGCTCAGAATGTCATAACACAAACATATTTCAAAAAGAGCGAACAAAATTTTGAACACAAACATTTTTTGCAAAACACTCTGAAATTTGACATTTCAAGTAAAAATAAAAAAATATTAAAAAAAATTTGAAACCCATTTATTTTGAGTTTCCACGAACATTTTTTATATTTGTCTAGAGAAAATTGTATACAGGATTCTAAATTTCAAATAAATTTTGAAAGCACGAACATTATTTGAAAATGCAGAATTGTTGAAATCACAAAAACTTGGGATGGTGCATTGGAATGGTGATACAAGGCCCTAGAAAAACTTTGGTCCATGTGAACGATGTCGAAAAAAGGTACACTGGGACAGAACCTTTCGCCCAACACGAAATTTTTTCCTTTTGAATTCATGAACAAAATTTTAAAATTTGTCAACTTTGCTTCAAAAATCTTGAACTTTTTTCAATATCCAGGAACTCTTTTCAACTTTTACTAACGTTTATAAAAGCCCATAATTTTTTTCAAATTCATAATCTTTTTCAAAATTGATGAAATTTTTTAAAATTCATAATCTTTTTCAAAATTGATGTACTTTTTTCAAATCGGTGAAAGATGGGGCAGGCATAACAGGCAACCGACGGAAGCGATGCCGTCGCCCAGTTCTGCAAGGCGTGAGCGTATTTTTTTCTATTCTATTTTCTTGTTTTTATGTTTTTTGTTATTTTTTTACTTCTTGAAGTTTGTTATTCATTTTAAAACCAGTTCTCAAATTTAAAATATTTTTGCAATACTAAAAAATGTTATTATTTTCAAATATTAAAAATTATAAAGAATTCTAGAATTTAAAATTTTGTTCCCATTTTGAATTTTTTGTTCACAAATTTAATAAATGTTTGTATATTAAAAATGTCGATAAATTATAGAAAAAGTATGTGGTTTGTAATTTGTGCACAACATCAATATTTGGGAATTTATTAAGAATTTTGGAAAAGATGTTCATGTTTTATTCCAATTTCATACACAAATTTCAAGAAATAATTGGGATATAAGCAAATCTTCATGTTGATTGATAATAACAGAAATTGGAAATGACAAAATCCTAGCCCTATCGGCCTACCCAAATTTTCATTTTCTCTTTCCTTTTGTTCTATTTTTTTCTAATGCATGAACTTTTTCAAATTACAAAAACAAATTCAAGAATGTTTTTTACAAAATGTGTGAATCTTTTTTTACAATTTCTTTACAAGTTCTATGAATTTTTTTTATAGGTCAAAATGTTTTTACAAAAATATTCACGAATTTGAGAATTTTTACGAATATGTAGATATTGTTTTTACAGAATAGACAAGAAAAATCAACTTTGTGAATGCTTTTTTCTTTCGGCGCCCTCAGCTATTTTTCACTTTCTTTTTAAAAGATAAAAAGAGTGCAGGTAAGATGAAGCAAACTCAAGACCTCATGGTCTAAGGATGACCACACTAACCAACTAGAACGTCCTAATGATAATGCATATTTACTTCTTCGTTTTCTTTTCTTCTACTTCAGTTTGTGGGTGGGCCGTCCCATTGTTGAATTGGTCATTCTATCACTATTTCTTTTTCATTTTTCTATTCATTTTTTCATTTTTTTTCTTTTCCAAAAAATGCTCACACTTATAAAACTTTGTTCAAAATTTTAAAATATCTTCCCTTTTTAAAATGTTGTTTATAAAGTACAAATATTCACATTTAAAAAAATTGTACAGATGTGTCAAAAAATTGTTCGTATCGGCCGCACCCTCATCCACCCATCAAGGACCCCTAAGGCAGGCCACCCAGGTGCGCACCGTCGGTGTAGACCGGATGACAGGGAGAGCCCCAAGGATGCAGCCGCAGGAGACTAGCACAAAACAAATGGCACGGAGGGCCTCCTTGAAGAACCGGTCTCTGCCACCAGTCGGGTGGTGCGACGCACACCCTGCCTGTTGCAACCGAACCAGCCCGCTGAGGGTGCGACAACGCCAACATGCACGTCCGGCTGGGCCATCATGCGCATGTCAGCGCGCGAGCCACCGCACAAGATCACGCCAAAAAACACCACATGATAGTGCCTCGCATGCGCATGTAGTCCACCCGTCATGGACTCCAGAGGCGGGTCACCCGGGTGCACATCGTTCGAGCAGATTGAACAACGAGGAGAGCCCACGAGAGGCCCCCACGGCACACCACCTAAAAACAAACGGCTTGGAGGACACTCTTGCTACTTAAGCCCCCGAGGAGGTGGGTACTTCGGCATCCTTTATAGGTGTAATGGACTTGGGCCTCCTTCAGTCTTTGTTGGGTTTTGTGTCTCCATGGGCCCACCCGATGGGTGATAACCTCGTTACTTCGTGCCGCTGCTGCCCACGTCCGCCATGGGGCGGCCAATCCCTATTCGGCGTGCATGACGCTGGTTAGTGACCTGGCGCGTACCCCCCGCTCCCGGTATGTACACATTTTGGGTTGGCCAACTAGCTCCTTTCTGCTTTCCCCTTTTCCCTTTCGGGTTTTTCCTGCTTTTTTCATTTTTGACATTTCCTTTTTTGGTTTTCCTCTTTTTTCATGTTAGTTTTTGTTTTCTATTTATTTTTCATTTTCCCTTTTTTTAATTTTTTCTTGTTTCCCCCTTTTCATTTTGTGAATATCTTTTCGAATTGGTGAACTACTTTTGTACATTAGCATTTTTCAATTTTTGCGAACATTGTTTTATAAAGTTGTGAACATTTTTCATACTTGGGAACATTCGTTTGATAGCGACATTTTTTGTATTAGCAAACATTTTTTTAAAATTTTGAACATATTTATGAACCGGGGAACTTTTTGAATCAACTAATATTTTTTCAAATTTTGGCACATTGCTTGAAATTTATAAACACTTTTGTTTGACGAACGTGTTTTTTCAAATGCATGAGAATTTTTCTAAATTAATGATTTTTTTGTAATTCACAATCATTTCTTATTTTTGTGAACATCTTAAAAAAATTCATGAACATTTTGAATTTCTCTACATTTTCTTCAAATTCACTAACATTTTTGACTCTCTGAATATTTTTCAGAATGATGAACATTTTTTAAATCCACGAATTTTTATCATTTCTTGAAATTTTTTTCAAAATTCACAATTTTTTTGAAATTTTCAACTTTTTAAAAATCCTGGATTATTTTAAAGAAGAAAAAAGCCAAAACAGAATAGAAAAGAAATGTAAAAAATCGAAATGGATTTTTTTTTGCAGTGAGGACTTTGTTACTTAGGTATTTCTTTTGCAAGGGACTGAACTGATAAATTTTCTGTGCACACTAGATGCATGGCTTTATACCACCAGTCGCGCGGTACCCCTCAATTGTGGAGAGTCCTTAACCTTTTTGCGAGATTTAAGATACATTTCATGGATGGGATCGGTTGGAATGACGAAAAACATTGGAAAATGTGGGTCTCCCTGGCCCGTAGTTTCCCGCTCTTAATTGGGTCGCCGGTCTCCGGTGCAATTAGAGCATCTGCAACCGGATTTGGCAAATCCGATCTCTCAAATGTCCACGGACGCACGGCATTGATTAGGCACGACTCAAATTTGGTCTTTCACATCCGCGTCCTTCATATCTAAAATCTTAAACCTTGCAATTCATGTAACGCTACGTAAAACACGTGATCAAAGCACAGTTCATCAGATTAGCCAAACAAAAGGAACATCATTCATCGGAGTTCAACGGCGGTCAGTGTAAATCCATACTATAAATTTATGAAACATAGATAAAATATAAACAGAACGAGGAAGGGCGGAGGAAATCATCATTTCCTTGGCGGCCCCTTCCCCTTCGGGCCATCGGCGCAGCTGTGGCCCTCCTTCGTATAGGCGACGGCGTGCGGAGGTGCGTCGTCATCGGAGCTGGAGGTGGAGCCGTCCGTCAGGTCAGAGTCGGAGCTGCACCTCATGCCCGACAGCCTGCGGAGCAGGCGGTCTTGCTCCTTCACATGGCGGGCCGCCTTCGTCTTCGCCGCTGCCGCCTCCTTTGTTGCCTCGCGCTCCGACAACTCGATGACGAGTCGGAACGCCTTGCCATTCTTGCTGCGGACGCGCCGCACATCCGTCTCCGTCGTCGTGAGCGAGTGGCGGAGGACAAACACGAGGAGCCCTGCCTCAGGATCGACCGGCACGCTCACACGTGGATAGCGTGCGGACATCGACTAGGATACCACCGCTCTCTCCCTCGTCCGCTGCCGCTCACGTCAGGATGCTCGTGCCTCCGACTCGGGCGTCCAAGTGCGCGCCGGCCCCGGCTTGGGCACGAGGACCCAGCGGTGGCTGGCCACCACCTCAGGAGCAGAGCATGCTGGTGGTGGGCGGCATACCTGTAGTAGCGAAGCAGAGTGGCCGGAGTTGCGTGCAGGGCGGGAAGGGCCAACGACGTTGCCGGCGCTGCGTCGACAACGCCAGCCGGCAGATGATTTCGGTTTCCCTGAGACCCCGCTGCAACGGTGTTTTTTACTCGGATCAGCGGATACAAATTCATTTCTTATTTGTGTTCCATGATGTATAAAGTTTTTCTTTTCAGGGGTAACACCGACAGTTGATTTCAGTTCCCTTGAGACCCGGGTGCAATGGCGTTTTTACCCGGATCAACTAGTACAAATGCTCTGTCATTGCATTGCATACTTTACAAAAAAAAAATTGTCATTTGTGCATATTTGTGGTACACGTGAAAAAAAACTTAGAGAAAACTGTATGTGCTTACTATATATAATAATAACAATTTATTTAGACAAATTGGACTGCACCGTCCTTGTACATGCAAATTGCATTTCTTTTCTGGAGCAAAAAAAACTGGACTGCCCTGATTTTTGGTTGTACATGCATTTTTGTTGCTTTGCGACTATCCTTTGGATGCATTAAGAGCATGTTCTCTGTCTTTTTAGTGTGGTCCTATAGAAGCATTCCTTGAATTGTTTTTTACGCAATGCCAAAAATTCTAAACTATGAAATGATATTGGATATATGGAACAGTACTGTCACTCTCCAGGCGCTATCAATCGGTGCTTCAATCACAAGAGGCATTCAAGTCATCATGAAAAAAACTTCTGAGAAAAATGATTATATGAGACATAGTACAACCAAGCAACATGAAAAAATCCAACTAAAACAAAGAAACTATCCAAAAACATGGTTAAAGGGGGGATGTCCCCTCCTTTAATAGTGTGTTATTTAGGTAGAAATGTGGTTAGAGAATTGTGTCGCAAACTGTAAAGCACACTTTGTTCTACATGCAAAAAATGAGAATTGTGTGTGTGTGTGCGCGCGCGCGTGTGTGTGCGCGCCTATTATAGAGTAATTTGTTTAGAAAATGGGACTACACCGACTTTTGTTTGTACATGTGTGTGTGTGGGCGCGCGCCTGCCTGCCTATTATAGAGTAATTTGTTTAGAAAATGGGACTACACCGACTTTTGTTTGTACATGTGCATTGTTCTTTTAACAAAACTAGAAGAATGCCTGTGCGTTGCAACGGGACCACATTAAGTTTAAGAGTTCAATGTTAATATTCTCATACATATCAAGTAACATTGGCGACCTTTTTTACCATCAAATCCTCACATACACACTCTCTCCCTCCCTCTTCTTCGCTCTCTTTCCCCCTCTCCCTCCCTCTCTCTCTAAAACACACACACATATCCATCTTATTGGGTACGGGACCATAATCCATCTATTTCACACACACACGCTAGTGCATAACAATATGGATTATGTGTATTATATTTGCCACCACAACTGAGGGAATTAATTTCATGTAAATCGGCCAGCCACAACTCCAAGAATACGCGGAGGAGGTGGCCCGGGTTGGCGTCGGCGCCGTCCGGCGCGGGCCACAGGCCCGCTTCCAAGTGCGTCTGCGCGCCGGCCACCCACGCCGGGTCCTTCAAGTGCCGCTTCCACCGCACCAACTCCCAGGGCCACAGACACGGCCAGGGCTAGGGAACCCGCCCTTCTTCACCCCCTTCACCGGCCGCGGCCAACGCGGTGCCGCGGCACCCGGCCTCGCCGTCCTCGTCCTCCGGCACCGTCGCGACCCAGTGACGCAGCCAAGCATCGGCCCCGAGAATCAAGAACGCTCGACAACGAAGAGGGAAGGGAAGATCATATACATGTCATAAGAAAGGGAGTTTATTTACTGCTCCCTCGATGTATTGTTTCCTTTGTTTGGAGATTGATTACCATCCATGAGTTAAGATAAGGTTAATTAATTTTTCTGAAAACCAAATATTTTTTTCTAATTAGTGTGATTGAGTGATTTAAGGTAAGGTTAATTAATTTAAATTTGATCTTTAGAGATTGTTCATGATTGATTCTACATTACTAAATAACTTGCGTCAGTATGAAAAGTTCTGATCTGTTCAAATTTCTTTCGTTGTGTGAGAGGGTGACGCGAAAATAAACCGATGAAGTGGGGGGGAGGGGACGAAAAAAATCTACGAAAAAACCAGCGAAGGTGGGAAGAGGTACTAAAAAAATCATGAGAGGTGGGACGAAAAAAACCTGAAAGCGAGACTACCAACTGCTTCATTACGAGTAGAGATCGGACGGCTCCGGTTTTTGGTTGTACAACCATTTTTGTTGTTTTGCAGACTATCCTTTGGATGGAGAAAGATCAGGCTCTCTGACTTTTTTAGTGTGGTCCGATCTAAGCATCCCTTGAAATGTTTCTTTTAAATGCAAAGCCAAAAATACTACTATGAAATTATTTTGGGTATATGGAAGACATGCATATTGTCACTCTCCAGGCGCTATGGTGTTTCAATCTCAAGAGAAAATTATCTGAGAAAAAATGGTTATATGGGACTTAGTATAACCAAGCAAATGAAGAAAATGCAACCAAAACCTAGAAACTATATAAAAAACATGGTTAAAGGGGGATGACCCCCTCCTTTAGTTGTGTGTTATTTAGGTAGAACTGTGCTTACAGGTGTGTGTTGCATACTGTAAAGTTTGTCATACGTGCACGCTTTGTTCTACATCCAAAAAATAGAGAATTGTCTGTCTATGTGTGCGCGCACACACACATATTATAAATTAGTTTGTTTTGACAAATGGGATCGGGCCGACTTTTGTTTGTACACGTGAATTGTTTTGTTAACAAAATTCGGATTGCTCAGATTTTTTTCTGTACATGCTTTTTTTTTTTGCGAAATATGCTTTGGTTGAAGAGCGAATACTTTTTAATGTGGTCTGACTTAAACACTCCTTCAAATGTTTTTTCATACGGAATTACTACGGTGAAGTTATGTTTGATATATGGAACACATGTGTATCGGCACTCCCCAGGTGCTATCGCTGCTTCAATCTTAAGATATAATGCAAAGGACCATGAAAACATATCAGAGATTTTTTTTATATCGGACATAGTATAACCAAGAACAATGCAAAAATTTAACTAGAATAGAGGACTATCAAATAATCTTGGTTGAGAGGGGAATAGCCCACTTGAGTTTTACATTTTTTGGTAGAAATGAGACCTCTCCGCGGATTAAATAAAGATACCACCAAATGGATCGAAGGAAAGTGGGAGAGTGTATGGGTAGCCACCAAGCCAACACTTGGTTCTCTAAAACAATAACCTATCTCATAGACTGCACATTCAATGAGCAAAAACATTTGGGTAAAAGTGTGTAATAAGTTTGTACAAACTCGTGTTAGTGACATGCAAAGCATAGTCTGTTTCAAAAACTATCAGAGATCTAATATGGTTAAAAATGTGCTCACAACATGTTTCTAATAAATCAAATTATCTTCTGAAGTAGTCCCTTCATTCCAAAACACATTCCATACTAGTTTATTTCAAGTCAAACATTGTAAAGTTTGACCAACTTTATACAAAAGAATATGAACATCTACAATACCAAATAAATATAATACAAAAATATATTGATTTGGTATTCTGATTGTTCCTGTGTTTTTTTAACTTAAGACAAAACTAATATAAAACCTATTTTAGAATGAAAGGAGTACATAAATATAGTCCAAAAAGAGAACTATCTACAATAAGTTTCTCATAATAAAATTGATTGTACTACCATACCACTGTACCTTCTGTCCTCATAGTTCATTTTTGCATCAAAGTTGGTTCAAGCAAACTTCTCTTTTTTGTCTCTCCCAAATAAAAGAATATTTGAACTCGAAACTTTGCAGATCAACATCACACAAGTACTACCATGTGCAGAAATATTTCTAGATTTTTGGCACAACTTATATTTGTAAAAAGGATACAGCTCATACGAAATTTGAAATTTGAAAAATTTATGTTTCATGAAAAAAAAATCAGAATCACTTTATACAAAGAGTGGCACTTGTGTATAGTTCCATACTAGTTTTCACATCTAGATTTGATCAAGATCTACACACACAATGGAATTATTTAATATGATACCTGATTTTTGAGCGAGGGAGATTTGAAATGTATGGCATAAATGATTGTAGCCTTTGCACGCATATTGTGGTTTCAAAATTTTCTCACTCTCAAGAGTTTTTCTTCTGAGTTCAACCTTTGAATTAGCGAAACAAATTTTGGAACTCCGCTTGGTGGATAATTAACACATTGGGCATAATTTTTGCTCCCGCCACAGTTGCCCATGTTGGTTAAATTTATGGTCAAACTTAAATCTCAAGAAGCGCGGCGCACTACATTATGGAATGGAGGGAGTATAAAATAGCATAAAAATGTATAGAAAGTATCCAAGATTGAAAATATAGTAGCATGAAACCATAAAAAATATAGATACATTGGAGACGTATTGGCATTCCCAAGCTTAATTCCTGCTCGTCCTCTAGTAGGTAAATGATAAAAATAAAATTTCAGATGAGAAATGCTACCTACCATGTGTATCATGTAATCTCTTTACGGTGTAATCAATGTTGGCATGTCATGACTCTGCCTTCGCTGCAGAAATATATATCAGGAGCACCCCGGTGTCAAACCAGGCAATTGGATCGTACTTCTAGTGCGCTTCAGCATTTTCAACCCCATGTAATACATGAGCGTGAGCCATGGATATAACACTATAGGTGGAATAGAATGCGGTGATAGATATCAATAAGGGAAGTAAAAAAGGAAGAAAGTCTTGCATCGACGCGGCTAATCAATGGGATATGGAGATGCCCATCAATTGATATCAATGCAAGGAGTAGGGATTGCCATGCAACGGGTGCACTAAGAGCTATAAGTGTATGAAAGCTCAACGGAAACTAAGTGGATGTGCATCCAACTTGCTTGATCATGAAGACCTCGGGCATTTGAGGGATCCCATCATCGGAATATGCAAGCCAAGTTCTATAACGAAAAATTCCCACTAGTATATGAAAGAGATAGATTAGGAGACTCTCTGTATGAAAAACATGGTGCTACTCTAAAGCATAAGTCTGGAAAAAGGATAGTAACATTGCCCCTTCTCTCTTTTTCTCTCATTTTTTTGTTGGGCACTTTTTGGTCTATTTTTTCTCCATTCTTTATTTTTTGTATGGAGTCTCATCCCGACTTGTGGGGGAATCATAGTCATCATCATCCTTTCCTCACTTGGACAATGCTCTAATGATGATGATCATCAACTTTTATTTACTTACAACTCGATATTATAACTCGATAACTAGAACAATATGACTCTCTATGAATGCCTCTAGCAGTGTACCAGGATGTGCAATGATCTAGCGTAACATTTATAATAATGATGAATAGTGGTTGAGCCACAAATATCATGTCAGCTCTATGATCATGCAAAGCAATATGACAATGAATATGTATGCCATGAAAACGGGACAATGGAGGTTGCATGGCAATATATCTCAGAATGGCTATGTAAATGCCATAATAGGTAGATATGATGAATGTTTTGAGGAAGATATAAGGAGGCTTATGTGTGATAGAGCATAGCATACCACGGGGTTTGGATGCACTGGCGAAGTTTACACCAACTCTTGAGGTGAGAAAGGGCAATGCACGGTACCGAAGAGGCTAGCAAATTGCGGAAAGGTAGGAGTGCGTATAATCCATGCACTCACATTGGTCATAAAGAACTCACATACTTATTGTCAAAGCCTATTAGCCCTCGAAGCAAAGTACTACTCGCATGCCCCTAGGGAATTGGTTGGTAGGAGTTAACCATTGCGTGCATCCGATTATAAAAGCACTCAAGGATTTCAATCAGAAATACAAATGCTCAAACCTCCCCACCATGCCATGTCCAACACTTAGATAAGAAGTTAATAACAAGCTTTAATACCGATATTTCTACTATCCAATGATCATGAACCTATATCCTTTGATATTACAATATCATTATCATTAAACCATACATTTCATATTTAGTGATCTACATGAAAGTTCTTATTATATCCCCCTTGAATACCTATTCTTATTATTGGACTAGTCTTATAACCCCTACATATTGCCATTAATATTTATTAAACTATCAGAAAGATTTAAGTGAAGCATGAGGGTGGAACAATTTCTATAAAATGTAACCACCACCATGCTAAGATATAAGTGAAGCACTAGAGCAACTACATATCTTAAAAGATATAAGTGAAGCACATAGAGTATTCTAAGAAAGCACGGTAAGTGTGTGTCCCTATCAAAAGGTGTGTCCAACAAACAATGATTGTGGGAAACTAAAAAGCAAACAAAGAAAAACTATGGTACATGACGCTCCAAGCAAAACTCATATCATGTGATGAATAAAAATGTAGCTCCAAGTAACATACTGATAGATTGTAGACGAAAGAGGGGGTGTCATCTGGGGCATC